>NC_086453.1:231218219-231337054 GCF_028390025.1 Pseudophryne corroboree
ACCTAGAAAGAGATCTGTTAAGGCGCCTTGAGACTGTTATGCAGAAATATATTGTAATTCAGTAATGATAATTGATAACTTTTAATGTATCGATTCTTAAATGATAAAATATTGAAAAAAAAACAAAAAACGAAAGGATACAAAAAAATATTAATAATAATAATAATGGTAATAATAAAGAATAATGACAAACAGCACCAATTTGTGCAACATGAAAATAAATAAGGATATAGTATATATATTGTGTTAAGCCTCAATGAAAAAATGAATGTTAATTTTCTGTCCACAAAGTCCACTTTTGGAGTGTGGCACCCCACTACTCCAAAGAAGGGGAATTCGCTATGTTGGTCAGTCCAGAGCTATACCATAGGGAGTCTCAATGGTGAGGACGTAATAAAGCAGGATGCAATCCTAGATGTGTAACTGGAGGGGTACCCCTAACAGGTATGCGGGGGGACCAGGCAGTGGTGTCAGTGTGTGGACTCCGGACATGGTATGGAGCAAAGGTACGTGAGTCCTTTGCTCCATACCACTGCTATTGGAAACGCTCTCCGCCAGCCGTAGCTCCAGCCACTTTCCGTTATCTACACGGACCTAACCCTCCAGAGATGACTGCCCTTAAAGGTTAAAAGAACCAGCAGCCGGGAGGAGTTCTTAGCTATCTTAATGCTGGAAGGAGCGGTGAGCTTATCTATTCTGTCTGGCTAGACGTTTTAAAGAATCAATTTATTATATTCAGCTTTAATGGATCTTAATTGCTGAACGGACTGCTCAATACTTTGTGGCTACTGAAATACAATATTGTGGCTATCAGTAGCATTCGTCAGCTGTATGAATCAGTGTGCAGCGTGCCACGTTGTTACGGGATCCGGTCTGAAGATCGACAGTGTCTTGGTCGACAATGCTTAGGTCGACCACTATAGGTCGACAGTCACTAGGTCGACATGGATGGAAGGTCGACAGGGTTTCTAGGTCGACATGTGCTAGGTCGACAGGTCTAAAGGTCGACATGAGTTTTTCAAATTTCTTTTCTTTTTTGAATTTTTTCATACTTAACGATCCACGTGGACTACGATCGGAACGGTAAAGTGTGCGGAGCGAAGCGGTAGCGGAGCGAAGGCACCATGCCCGAAGCATGGCGAGCGAAGCGAGCCATGGAGGGGACGCGGTGCACTAATTTGGGATCCCGGTCACTCTACGAAGAAAACGACACCAAAAAAAAAAAATCCTCATGTCGACCTTTACACCTGTCGATCTAGCACATGTCGACCTAGAAACCCTGTCGACCTTCCATCCATGTCGACCTAGTGACTGTCGACCTATAGTGGTCGACCTAAATATTGTCGACCTAGACACTGTCAATTTGATGAACCACACCCGTTGTTACATAGATCCACATTGATACAGTGTTGCTAACTGCTGAATGGACTGCTACATTGCTAAACGGATTGTTTAGTATAGTATGATTGTTAAGACATACACTGCAGGTGTTATTGCTATTTATTAGCTACAAGAAATGGTGTGTAGGGCGCCATACTGTTACATTGAACTCAGTGATACAGTGATACTAATTGCTGAATAAGTTTCTATACATTCCTTGTCTGTATAGACACACATTTTAGGTGGGAGTGATTCTCTATATCTGTGTATAGTAGTGTCCACACAGAAACTAGAGCGTATTTTATGTCTTTTAGATAAATATTTTGGTGTTAAAATTACCGGCCGGGGGTTATGGATTTTTGAATGCTGTTAATTTTATTGTTATTTTTTTTTCTTTAATTCAATAAGTTTTTATTGTTTTTCAGACAAACAGACAAACCAAAACGTTGAATAACAAAGTATGCACTATGTGTACACAAAGAAAACCCAATGAATATTGTATGCATCAACAGATAAACATAAATAAAGTTGCAAACAGGTACACGTTATACATAACGAGTGTCGTGGTTCTTTTTCATTTATTCATACAATAGTGTTACATTAAGCGACCAGATATCAATGCGAGGCAGATGCACGAATTCACTGGTAGAGTGGGGACGATAACCACCTATCCCATATCTTGTAGAATTTATCTGGGGCTTTCCTAGAAATATAAACAAACTTTTCATGGGACACAACGGAGTTCAATAACGGGATCCATTTTTTAATATCAGGGCCCGTAGTCGCCATCCATGAGCGTGCTATCAATACTTTGGTCAAAGCGCATAAGTTAAGAATATATCTTCTAGAATGTGCATCCAATATCTCCTCATCTATAACCCCAAGGATACACACAAGGGGGGTAAATACGTCAAAGGGGATTCCCGTAGAGGCTATTATCCGTATCACCGCCTGCCAAAAGTCCCGTACCACCAGGCAAGCCCACAATAGATGCCAGAAGGTACCATCCGGAGAGGCGCACTTCGGGCACCTAGAGTGACCCCGCCCCCCTATACTGGCAAGACGGGTGGGAGTAATGTAGACTCGGTGTAGTATAAACAAGTGTATCTGTTAAAAACGAACCAAGGTGGTAGCAGTGCGCGAGGTCCCCAGGGCCTCCTCCCATACATCTAGGGGAACCGGTCCCAAATCAGCTTCCCATTTAGTTTTAAGGTGCGAGAGACTGTCAGAATGATGGGCACCTAGAAGAGCGGAGTAGAGAGCAGACACAGTCCCGGAGCCCAGAGCATCAGCCAGGAGCAGGTGAACCGGTGACTTCCGAAGGAGAGGTGGAGTAGCAACAAACTGAGACGCGCATGCGTGGCGAACCTGAATATATCTATAATAATAGGATGTGGGTATATCAAACTCAATCTGCAGTCGTCCAAAATAAATAAATGTGCCCGAGGAGTACAAATGATTGAGGAAACAAACACCCCAGCGTCCCCACAACGATCCCATTTGTAGGGAAGTGAAATGTGTAAGAGCACGAGTGTGCATCAATGGGGTGTCAAGATCCCATCCCCCCCCCCCCCAACATAGAATGTACCTGCCTCCATACCATAATCGCTTGTTTAACCAATGGCATCTTAAGGCGTGCAACATTATCACTAAGTAGGAGCTGCAGAGGAGACAAATTGACTTTAGATGCTAGTAATACAGTAGAGATTAATAAATCCCCAGACGAGTCGGAGAACCAAGGGATTAGAAGGAATAACTGGGCTGCCAAGTAATAGAATCTAATTTTAGGAAGGGTCAGACCAACCGAGTCCCGAGGTCTAGTTAGAGTATCTAATTTAATCCGAGCTCTACGGTTGGACCAAACCAGTGATGACAAGAGACCATCTATGATACCAAATAATCTCTGGGGGAGATAGACAGGGGAATGTTGGAGGACATACAGCATTTTAGGTAACACAACCATTTTAATGAGGCTTATCCTACCCGTCACAGTAAGTGGCAGTTTACTCCACATCCTAACACGAGACCGTAGATAGTCCATTTGTGGACGTATATTCAGATCAATAAACGGTTGATAATCCATACCCCCAGGTATTTAAAAGAGTCCACCCAGCGAAGCGGCAGGTCCCCGGAGGGGCAGACAGGACAGGGGCATCTAAGCGGAAGGACACAGGACTTGTCCCAGTTAATGGACAATCCAGAGAATCTCCCAAAAGTGTCAATTACGTCCAAGATGTAAGGCATAGTGGTAAAGTAATCAGATACAAACAACAGAATATCATCTGCATAGAGAGCAATTTTGTCTGTCCTGCCACCCAACCAGAAGCCCGCCACCCGCGAGTAGGATCTAACAATACAGGCCAGAGGCTCTATGGCCAAAGCAAATAGGATCGGGGACAACAGACATCCCTGCCTCGTCCCTCTCTGTAGAGAGAACGTGGAGGATATGTGACCGTTAACAGAAACCCTAGCCTTGGGTGCAGAATATAGCAGCTGGACCCACTTTTTAAAAATGGGTCCAATACCAAATCGGTCCAAAGTCCCCCACAAGAAACCCCACTCCACTGAATCAAGTGCCTTAGCAGCATCCAAGGAAACTATAGCTGAGGAGCGGGATCCCTCGTGAGGGGCCTGGAGGTGCGTATAGAGTCTACGTAGATTAGGTAAAGTGGACCGGCCCGGCATGAACCCTGATTGGTCCTCATGAATTAATTGTAGAATCACAGCACTGAGCCTTGTCGCCAGTATTTTAGCTAAAATCTTAACGTCCGTTGTTAACAAGGAAATTTGACGATAAGATTCGACTCGTGTTGGGTCTTTGTCTTGCTTAGGGAGAACCTATAATTAGGGGCTCTGCCATGGAGTCAGGCAACCTACCCTGCGCAAATAAAGTATATATATCAAGGAGTTTAGGGCCATAAAGAGGCAGTGCCGTAACTAGCCATTTTAGCGCTGTGTGCAAGAAACGACAGTGCCCCCCCCCCCCATGTAAGACAGGGGCAGTGCGCGCCGTAGTCGCGCGAAAACTTTAGAGGGGCGTGGCTTCATGGGGAAGGGGCGTGGCCACAAAATAATAGCAATTCATACTACGGTGCACAGTAGTCTACATTATTCAAATTACGCTGCACAGTAGCGCCACTACACCAGGTAGAGCCCCTGTTATACATTACAGCAGACAGCATCCCCCTTTTGACACATTACAGCAGACAGTCCCCCTTTTTACACATTACAGCAGACAGCGTCCCCGTTTATACACATTACGGCAGACGGTGTCCCACTTTATACACATTGCGGCAGCCAGGCCCCCTTTTTACACATTACGGGAGCCAGTCCCCCTTTTTACACATTGTGGCAGCCAGGCCCCCTTTTTACACATTACGGCAGACAGTCCCCCTTTTTACACATTACGGCAGACAGTCCCCCTTTTTACACATTGCGGCAGCCAGTTCCCCTTTTTACACATTGCAGCAGCCAGTCCCCCTTTTTACACATTGCGGCAGACAGTCCCCCTTTTTACACAATGCGGCAGCCAGTCCCCCTTTTTACACATTGCGGCAGCCAGTCCCCCTTTTTACACAATGCGGCAGCCAGGACCCCTTTTTACACAATGCGGCAGCCAGGACCCCTTTTTACACATTATGGCAGACGGTGTCCCCCTAAAAGAGAGAGAGAGAGAGAGAGAGAGATACTTACCTGACAGGCTCCTCGTGCTGGCAGCTCCCTCGGTGCAGGCAGTGAGATGAGAAGGAAGAGGAGGGGAGGGGGAGCAGGGAGCCGCAGCAGCGCTATTTGATTGGTAGTAAGCGCCGCTGCAGCATCCCCCTCTTCTTCTGTATTGGCTGCCTAGCGCTGCTGTGGATGCTGGGATGAAGGAACCGCATCCCAGCATCCATAGCAGCGCCGGGCAGCCAATACAGAAGGAGAGGGGGATGCTGCAGCGGCGCTTACTACCAATCAAATAGCGCTGCTGCGGCTCCCTGCTCCCCCTCCCTCCTCCTCCTTCTCTCCGCTGCTCGGCGCTTCTGTCTTCCCCTCCACAGCGCGGCGGCGGCGCACACAGCAGAGGCGGCATGTAATGAGTCAATTTGACTCATTACATGCCGCTGGCCGTTGCGCCCTCAGGGCAACTGCGCTGTGTGCCAAGCCCCCTTGGCACACACGTAGTTACGGCCCTGTAAAAAGGTAAGTGCTTTTTATAAAGGTCATGGGGCATCCCATCCCATCAAGACCCAGGGTCTTCCCTCCAGGAAAAGAATTAACAGCGGATTCCACCTCAGTCAGCGTTAAGGGGGAGTCTTAAAATGTAATTGCATCCTGGGACAGCGTGGGTAATGGAATATCAGCTAAATACATCTCTATTTCCATCACAGTGTGAGTAAGCCTAGAACTATACAGCCGTCTATAGTAATCTACAAAGACCCCCACAATATCAGGAGTATTAAAATGGGTTACATTATCATTAGTACAGATTGCAGACACCGTATTAGATGTCCTGTCCACACCCGCCAATGTGTTAGGTTCCTGGTGCTCAGAACAAGGGAGATGTTATGAAGCGAGTCCAGAGCACCAGGACGTAATGCTGGGAAAGGGGAATGGAAAGGGAATAGCCCCTGGCGCCCTATCTCCGTTGTCTCGCCCGTGCTGTCAGTACACTCTTGCGAGACTATGGTTGCTTGAGCCAATGGCAGCCGCGTTTGAAGGGCGGATTATGTCTGCCCAACTTCGATGCCCCCTCGGGTCTTAATGAGAGACAAAGAGTGAACCGAGACAGGGTGATAACAAGGGGCCCTTCTGACTAAACAACAAGGCCAGGGGCTACTAACAAACCTAAAACCAAAGTATGTGCGGCTTGCCGCCAAAGGAAAAGAACAACAAAGGAAATGCTGACCACCCGCCGACACAATACTTTTGTGTACCGGCGGTGACAGCATAAGCAGAACCCTCTGCAAAACACCAGTGACAGAAATAATAAGGGAATACAGCGGCCTAGGCCGACGGACGCGGCAGTGCCGCTACTCACAGAACCGGTACGAATACTGGCAAACGGACAGGAACTCCCAATGCTGCTGACACAGACTCTCAGAACTGGAGGACAGGCAGAATCCCAAACGACAGACCGGTGGACACCAAGAAGCCAGAAACTTGACCAGGCAAAGGCACTGGACCTCAGGACAGGAACGCCTCACGGCAGGACACGGGATCAGACATAGGAATCGACACAGGGACTGACACAGGAATCGACACAGGAATCGACACAGGAAGCTCAGGAACTAGCAGGAACCAAGCTCAGAACTCAAGCAGACTGGAACCCAGAAATATCACCAGCGTCTGTGAATAGCACTGAGCCAGCATATAACAGAGAGGCCTAATTAATAATCTCATGCAGCTGCCCTGTTGCATGACTCCAAACTGACAAGATGCAATTAGCAGCCAGGTGAGGCTGAACATATGGGAACAAGCTGCAATTACACAGACTCACCAGCGGCAGCAACCAAGAGTACTCTTAAACAGAGCAACGGGAAATCCTGGCCTGCGAAACAACTTATAAACATAAAATACCTAACTGACATGCAAAACAGGAATGAGCCACAGCCGTGGCTCATAACACAATGTTGCCATAAAGCTACCGG
The DNA here is from genome assembly GCF_028390025.1 of Pseudophryne corroboree. Classification (NCBI taxonomy): domain Eukaryota; kingdom Metazoa; phylum Chordata; class Amphibia; order Anura; family Myobatrachidae; genus Pseudophryne; species Pseudophryne corroboree. The sequence continues at coordinate 231,225,230 of NC_086453.1, forward strand.
CCTGTCACCTGTTGCATAGTACGTGTGTTGAGCATAAAGTAGCAAATACTTAGCCTTATCAGCCAAGCAATCGCGCCATTCAGCCTGCGCAAGCAACCACCTCTCCCTTGTAGTATCAAGACCATCAGTGATGTACTGAAGCTCCAGCCTCCTACATCTTGCCTCAAGGTCACGCTCACCCTGGGCATAACCAGATTTCAAGACAGCCACTCTTTTGATCAGGGTGCCACAGACATATGCCTTAAAGGCATCCCATAAAACTGTGTCAGCTACCGAGCCCTGATTTTCCAGCAAAAAGGCCTCCCACATCTCCTCCAACTCTGCACCGATGCCCATCTGAGACAGCCAAAAGGAATTAAACCTCCAAAACCGTGCCCCTCTAACGTCTCCCATATCTAGACAGAGAATTACCGGGGAATGTTCTGATATGCCCCTGGTAGCATGCTGAACATCAACCAACCTTGGCAGCAAGCCTTTAGTGGTGAGGGCTAAATCTATCCTGGAGAAGGATAAGTATGTAGGAGAAAAGCATGTATATTGTCGTATGCCAGGATGGCGGACCCTCCACGCATCGACCAAGCACAGACTGTCCACCAGCAGCGCAAAGTCCCTCCTGCACACCACAGGAGCATCAGGGGACTGTCTAGTTCTATCTAAAGCATGGTCGATAACGTTATTAAAGTCACCAAGACAAACTATAGCAACATTTTGATATAGCGTAATAAACTCGGCTGCCTTTCTGAGAACCTCCGGGGAATAAGGGGGTGGTATATAAACAGCCAGGATAAGCAAAGACATAGAATAAATTTGACATTTTAAAAAAACATATCTGCCCCACTGGTTCAACTGGACCTGATCAAGGACAAACGGGACCGGCCTTCGAACTAGAATTGACACACCCCGCGAATGCGACGTGTGGGTGGAGTGGTATGCCCAGCCCACCCATGGTTTCTTAAGAGCCAAGACCCTTGCCCCCACCAGATGGGTCTCCATGAGGCAAATAATATCCGCACCATATTGTTTAAAGTGACGAAGCACTAGTGAATGTTTGACTTTATCATTCAGCCCCAGGACATTCCAGGATAGAAATTTGAGTCGATTAGAGGCCATAAGTCAAGGCAAAACATAATATATGATCGGTCCCGCGTATCCCCGACAGGCCAACAACACCAACACTAGATAAAGTCGAAGAACCCACAATGTTTGCAAAACATACAAAAAAAGAAAAAAACAAGTAACAAAATACAATCCCTCCCGTACTGCCCCCCCTCCCTGTACACCCACCCGAACTGAGGCATACCTTATCCCAATAACCTGTTCCCCTTAACAAAAAAAAGCAAACTATAACAACATAAAAGGGCAATAAATTAAATGACCCAAAGACAAAGGCGTAGGTCCCCCACCCTCACATAGGAAAAGTGTGGAGACCCCACCCCGAGCCCTAAATATAAACATCAGTGAAGTAAAAAGATAAACATTAGCAGAGGCAACGCAACATTATCTGGATAACATACTACGACGCGGATATCAGCAAGAAACACCAGCCTATACATAAGGGTACATCAGACATTAAGGATCAGCAGCAAGCGCCTGCCTGGCCGGGGTCCAGCGATCCAGCCACAGGGCAGCTTCTCGAGGCGTAGCAAAGAATTTTGTTTCTCCGTCCGCCACCACCCTAAGCCTAGAAGGAAAAAGCATTGCATACTGTAGATTGAGTTCCCTGAGGCGCCTTTTAATCGGAACAAATTGTGCACGATCCTTTTACACCTCCAGCGCAAAGTCAGGAAACACGGAAATTTTGGAGCCGTTCCCCATCAGGGGACCTTTAGTGCGCACCAGAGATAGAACAGCGTCCCGATCTCGGTAGTGGAGAAATTTTGCTATAAGTGTGCGCGGTGGCGTACCCGGTGGTAGAGGCCTGAAAGGGATTCTGTGAGCCCGTTCAACCGTAAAGAAAGGTGTAAAGGAGTCAGCCCCAAAAGAATTCTTCAGCCAGGATTCAACTAACTGTTTCCGGGGCAGTGCCCTCCTCCTTCTCCAGGAGTCCCACAAAGCGGACATTATTCCTCCTCAGTCTGCCCTCCATATCCAGCATCTTGCCTTTTATATCGGATAGCTGACCATCGATGGCAGTAACAGGGGAGCTAAGCGGTGAGATCTTATCCTCCAGCGTAGATGTTCGGGTCTCGACTTCCCCGACCCGCTCTCTAACCTTTTGGATATCGTGATGGATTATGGATTATCTTATCAGAGACGGGATTTGCTGGCCACCAGGGCTTCCAACACTTTTTGCAGCACATCATCAGAAGCATCACCAGAGGAGGATGATTGACAGGGGGACACCGGTGGAGGGGTATCCCCACCCCCGACTGGCGACGCCCCATGTCTTCCAGGGGTATGCGAGTACCGTGCAAGCCGGGCTGCAGCAGATTTGTGGTGATTCTTCACCATTTTTAAATATATTAGAGTAAATCAGAGTCGGCAGTTCAAAGAAGACCAGGCAACAGCACAGAAATTGTAGAGCCCAGATTGATAACAATATGTGCACACACTTGAGGCAGGAGGATACAATCCCAGCACCCTACGAGACCATATAGCAGTCCAGAGCAGTCCCAGGAGAGCGTTCAGCAGGGACCAAGAAGAAGGATCACGACCCCTAGTTTATGGAGGTCTCCCAGGTAGCCCCGTGCCCTGTTGCACACAGGCAGCACAGGGGAGGAGAGGGGGGGGTCGCGGGTGTCACAGCTCACAGCAGCGCTGGGTTTATTGTGGGAGAGTGATGTGCGGGCTCCGGCAGGCTGGTACAACAGTCCCGTGTGAGAGCGGGTCCCGCGCGGCACACACTGTGAGAGAGCGCCGGACAGCCGGGACCGGAAGTCACGGCGCCATCTTAGGAGGCCAGGGGAGAGGAGATGTGGCGCCCAGATCCCCAGCAGCCAGCCCTCGTCCGGCGGCCCGCCGCAGCTCCACGGCGGCTCGGCTCCTTCCCCCACCAAATGAGGTAGTTTGGGCTCGGGGGGACCCCACAGGATGGTATGTACGGATGTTAGAAAGTGGAGAGCGCTCCCACCGAGCTGCTACTCCATGTCCTGCTAGGCCACGCCCCCATTTTTATTGTTAATTTTATTGTAATGAAATATTAAACAAATTTTTGCCCAATCTATATGCGCTGCAATATTCTTGTTCTATATTTGATTTTTTCTTTTGATAGGGTTGAGTAGCCTTATTTTGCTGGCAGCACATAGATTAGAGTGACAGAGCGCTTGGCTACACACAATTACATTTGAGGATAACATAGCAGCTGAGGGTTCAGGTTCTGGCGGTTCCTTACCCCCCAGTGGGACTGTAGCAATGGGGGTGCAAAATGACCCACCTTGGGCTACCTTCTCAACGCTATTGAATACGCTGGTAACTAGACTAACGCCCCCTATGGGACCTCCTGTGCAAGTACAACTGCTTATGGTCCCCACGGTTAATCCGTCATGGGCAGATCAACTGTCCAATCAGTTACAGCAATTGAACCAATCACTGACTACTCAAAAGTCTAACCCTCGCCCGCCTAAGACCAAGGGGTCCTCTAAGCGGGCAATTACTTCCTCACAATCCACCCATATCCCAGACACCTCAACTGATGAGGATTGCGATTATACGGACCCCACGGATTCTGATCCTGATGCCTCTGATGGGGAGGTTGTTTCGCAGGTGGATGTTCCTGACTTGTTAGAGGCTATTAGGCTCATTCTTCAGGTTGATGATAAACAGGAGCCTGTCACTGCCCCTAAGAAACCGGACAGGTTTAAACGTCAGAAGGTGTTTAAACAAGTTTTACCTCACTCTGACCATTTAGTTGACATACGTCAGGAGTCCTGGGAAAATCCGGGAAAGAAGTTTACTCCTCACAAGAAGATGCTGGCTCGCTACCCCCTCACTGCGGAGCTTAGTAAAAATTGGAAAACGCCACCGCCAGTGGATTCACAAGTGGCGCGGCTGGTAGTATCCTCTGCTCTGCCTGTAACTACTGTCACGTCCTTGAGAGCCGATGGACAAGCGTGTGGACGGTTGTTTGAAGGCAATCTACACCCTAAACGGTGCAGTGCATAAGCCCACTATTGCAGCAACGTGGGCTGCAGAAGCTGTGGAAGTGTGGGCTCAGGAGCTGGAGGCAGAGTTGCCTTCCAATGCTTCTGATCATGCTAGACAGTGCCTGTCATATTTTGTCACAGCGTCTCTTTACATTAAAGAGGCGGCTTCTGATGCCGGTATTCTGGCGGCTAAGGCTTCTACTACGTCCATTTTGACTTGCAGAATTCTCTGGTTAAGGTCCTGGTCTGTGGACATGGACTCTCAGAAAACCCTGGAGGTACTCCCCTTCATTCTTTTCGGAGAAAACTTTTACAAGATAGCGTCTGCTAAAACAGCATGTCTTCCAAGTACTACTCCTTCGGTGCCGAAGGCTAAAAGTACTTCCTTTCGCTTCTTTTGTCCTTCAGGAAAAGCAAAAGGTCAGGCGTACCCAAAACAGGTTCGCACTTCCAAACCCAATAAGCCCAAACCCAAATGGGCCTGGGCTGCCCGTCAGCCTGCTCCCAAGACTGACAAGCCTGCCGCATGACGGGACCGGCCTCCCTCTGGGGGATCCCAGGGTGGGGGGCCGACTTCTAGGGTTTACCCAGGAATGGTTGAAGACCACTTCAGATGCCTGGGTACGGGAAGTTGTCACTCGCGGTTACGCCGTATCCTTCAAGAATCGTCCCCCTCATCGATTTTGCCTGACCGACATCCCTTCAGATCAGGTGAAGGCAAAGACTCTTCATTCGGTGGTACAGTCCCTCCTGGACACAGGAGTGGTAGTACAGGTGCCTCTGGCTCAGAGAGGCAAAGGGTTCTATTCACCGTTGTTCCTAGTCCCGAAACCAAATGGGTCTTCCCGGCCCATTCTCAATCTCAAGTCCCTGAACAAGTTTGTGAAGGTCTCCAAGTTTCGTATGGAAACTCTTCGCTCTATTGTTCTAGCTGTGGAGCCTGGGGACTATATGGTCTCACTGGACAGGATGCTTACCTGCATATACCCATTGCGGTGTCACATCAGCAATACATGAGGTTTGCGGTTGGCAACCTTCATTACCAATTTCGGGCTTTACCTTTTGGTTTGACCACGGCTCCGCGAGTCTTCACCAAAGTTATGGCGGTAATGCCGGCTGTACTCCGCTGTCAAGGGGTCAAGATCCTACCGTACTTGGACGACTTGTTGATCCTGGCAAATTCCCCAGGGATTTTCCTACGTCATCTAGATTTGACTATCCGGTTCCTGCAAGCCCACGGGTGGCTCATCAGCTGGAAGAAATCCTCCCTGGTCCCGGCATGGTGCACCTGGGAGCATTGTTGGACACCCATAACCCGCATTGTTCTTGTCTCAGGAGAAAGTCCTGAAGCTTCAGGACAAGATTCGATGCTTTCTATCTCGTCCGCAAGTGTCGATACATTCGGCAATGCAAGTGCTAGGTCTTATAGTGTCGGCTTTCGACATGGTGGAATACGCTCAATTCCATTTCCGCCCTCTCCAGAGGCTGATTCTTGCCAAGTGGGATGGCCTGCCTCACCGGATTAGGTCTCATATGATATCATTATCTCCGGAGGTCCGCCAGTCACTAAGCAGGTGGCTTCGGGACCAACGATTGAGCAGGGGTCGTCCCTTATGGATCTCCAACTGGGTCCTTCTGACGACGGACGCCAGTCTGAGGGGTTGGGGCATGGTGTTGGAGTAACAAACCCTTCAGGATCGGTGGACCAAGGTGGAGTCTCTCCCGATAAACATTCTGGAATTGCAGGCGGTGTTCAACTCATTGAACTTGGCCCAGCATCTAATACAGAACAGACCTGTTCAAGTACAGTCGGACAATGCCACCACGGTGGCATACATAAATCATCAAGGCGGAACTCAAAGCCGCATGGCAATGAGGGAAGTATCACGGATTCTTCAGTGGGCAGAATGCCATCTACCAGCCATATCGGCAGTATTCATTCCGGGGGTCCTAAACTGGGAAGCTGACTTTCTCAGTCATCAGGAAGAACACGCCGGAGAGTGGAGCCTCCATCCAGAAGTTTTTCAACTCCTCGTGGACAAGTGGGGTCTTCCAGATGTGGACCTGATGCCGTCTCGGCACAATCACAAGGTTCTGGTCTTCAGAGCAAGGACATGGGATCCTCAAGCAGCATTCGTGGACGCACTGGCAATTCCATGGAACTTTCGGCTGCCATACATGTTCCCTCCGGTGTCACTCCTGCCCAGAGTAATATGGAAGTTCAAACAAGAAGGAGTACCCCTACTTCTGATTGCTCCGGCGTGGCCCAGACGGCATTGGTTCTCAGACCTTCAGGGTCTCTCGATAGAGCGTCCCCTTCTACTTCCGCAGCGTCCAGATCTCCTCATTCAGGGCCCCTGTGTATATCAGGATTTAGCCTGATTGGCTTTGACGGCGTGGCTCTTGAAGCTTCCGTCTTAAGGGCCAAAGGATTTTATGAGGCGGTCGTTCAAACCATGTTGAAGGCCCGGAAACCGGCTTCTGCCCGGATTTATCATAGGGTCTGGAATTCTTACTTTGCTTGGTGCGCATCTAACAATCATGACGCTTACAAGTTTGGTACGGCCAAACTTATGGCCTTTCTACAACAAGGCCTGGACTTGGGCCTTCGTCTGGCCTCCATCAAGGTTCATTTTTCTTCCTTGTAGGTTTGATTTCAGAGAAAAATTGCGACATTACCTGATGTGCATACCTTCACTCAGGGTGTGTTGCGGATTCAACCTCCTTATGTCCCGCCTGTGGCCCCTTGGGACTTGTCGGTGGTTCTGGAGGCATTGCAAGGGTCTCCGTTTGAGCCTCTTGAATCTGCTGACCTTAAGTGGTTTACTCTTAATGTAGTGTTTCTGCTAGCTATTGCTTCCACTAGACGGGTGTCGGATTTGGGTGCCTTGTCTTGTAGGTCTCCCTATCTGATTTTTCACCGTGACTGGGCGGTTCTTAGAATACGTCCCGGGTATTTACCTAAGGTGGTGTCTTCTTTCTACCTTAATCAGGAGATCGTGGTTCCAGCCTTGGCCTCTCCCGATTTGTCTTCCAAAGAAAGGTCTTTGGATGTGGTACGCGCTCTCCGTATCTACGTGAAGAGGACAGCTTCCATCAGGATTCTGTTTGGTTTTCACAAACGTGGCTGGCCTTCTCACAAGCAGACCCTGGCCAGATGGATTAGAATGGTGATTGAACATGCTTATGTACAGGCTGGCCTTCCAGCTCCTGTAACTATAAAGGCCCATTCTACTTGGTCAGTTGGACCTTCTTGGGCGGCCCGCCGTGGTGCGACCCTTGAACAATTGTGCAAGGCAGCTACGTGGTTCTCAGTGAACACGTTCATAAGGTTCTATGCCTTTGATACATCCGCCTCCCAGGATGCTTCCTTTGGACGCCGGGTTCTTGTGCCTGCTACAGTGTGTCCCCTCCCATAAGGAACTGCTTTAGGACATCCCCAATGTCATTCCCTGTGGAGCCCAGTGTACCCCGCAGCAGAAAATGAGATTTATGTTAAGAACTTACCTTTGTTAAATCTCTTTCTGCGAGGTACACTGGGCTCCACAGGGCGCCCACCCTGATGCACTTAGCTTCTTTGGGTTGGTATGGCATTAGCTGACACCCTCTCCTGTCGTGAGAGTGTGGTGTTTGTGGCTACTAACAGTTGTCGTCTCTTTTGCCTGCTTCTGCATTGGACTGGTTAACAAAAACTTAGCTACTGTGCACGGAGACGGGGATATAGAGGAGGTGGCGCTAGGCATTCTGGTAAAAGTCAAAACTTTGAGCCTGTTGGTGCCTCGGATCAAGATCCTACTCCACACCCCAATGTCATTCCCTGTGGTGCCCAGTGTACCTTGCAGAAAGAGATTTAACAAAGGTAAGTTCTTAACATAAATCTCGTTTTTTCAGTTCATTTGAACTTCCTTCCTGCCCACCTCCTGCAGTTTCCCTTCCTAGCTCAGGCACCCGCACCATCACTACGCTCTCACATCCCTGCTCTCCAAGTTCATCTCACCTCAATGCTACAGCAATCCTGATAATCGCATTCACATCTCTCCCACAATCTCCTCCCTCTCTCCTATGCCTCTGGATTGCCAGATCTTTCTGTAACAAATTGGTCCCAACCCATGAACTTTTTATCTCAAACTTCCTGAATCTCCTAGCTATTACTGAAACCTGGGTTTCCCCCTCTGACAAAACTTCTCCGGCTGGTCTTTCAGCTGGGGGCCTCACATTTACACATACATCCCCAGCCTGGGGGTCAATGTGGTGGTGGTCGTGGAATACTTCTATCCTCCAGTTACTCCTACAAACTCATACCCACAGAGCCTTTCCTTCCATTCTCTACATTCATGGTCCATACTATACACCTTGCCCAACCTTTTCACCTTTGAGTAGCTGTCATTTACTGTCCTCCTGGTATCCCCACCAAATTCCTTAATCACTTTGCTTCCTGGTTCACTCACTTCCTCTATTCAGACATTCCCTCCATTATTTTAGATGATTTCACCATCCCAATCAATATCCCAACAGAATCATCTGCCACAAAACTCCTTAACCTCACATCTTTGCTTGGTTTCTCGCAGTGGACCACCTCACCGTCCCATGTGAATGAGAACTTCCTTAATCTGGTCTTCATTCATTGCTGTGATATTTCTGACTTCTCCAACTCCCCATTACCCGTCTCTGACCATCACCTGCTCTCTTTTAACTTATCCCTCTCTGCTTCTCCATCTTTACCTACAAAGGCTACCATCACTAAGTGTAACATTGAGACCATCAACACAGTTTCCTTATCCTCTCTGCTTGACTCACTTCTCTCTCCTATTCTCTCTCTCTCTCTCTCTCTCTCTCTCTCCCCTCTCCTGAACAAGTGTTAGGGTCTCCTGCCCTGTGCTGCCACGTCGTCATGGCAACCGGGAGACAAGTGCTAGCGGAGTAACCTGAGCGCAGCTGATACTCCGGTTCGGGTCTTTTGCTGTGCAGTGGTTATAGGCTCTGTGCATGGCAGGGGATCCGGTGCTGGTTTTTGTGCTCACAGTCTGTGAGGTCTGAGTGGGGCGTGGACAGCACCTGCTTTATAAGGCCTCTTTTCAGGGTAAGCAGATGCTGCTGAATCTTTGTTGGTTAGTCAGTTTCTGAAAGTTAGCCAGTACTGTGTAGCTTTGTATTTGTTTGTTGCTTACTGCAAATAGGCCTGGGGATTTGGTATTACACTCTGCCAATCCAGACCTAGCAGTAAGACTGGAGTCAGTCGTTTAGCTTGCTGGGGTTCTGTTACTACTCTGTGAACTTAGCAAGTTTGCGGCTGTATTCTAAGACTTGCCTGTCTAATCCTGTCTCACTGTGCTAGGTGTCAGGGGTCAGTTTAGTGGCAGTAAACCGAACCTGTGCACTGCAAGTGAGAATTAGGATTGTGGAGAATCTCCTTGTGTCTATCATTCCATCTCTGACCAAGGAGTTTACTGCCACACCCGTTGGTAACCCTTTAGGGTTTTGCTGTTGCCCTTAGCAACAGCATTTCGGGTTTTCTATGTATTAAAACACAACATCTTGCTTTTCACATCTGAGCAGTTCTAATACAAGGGAGATACCCAGTTCCTTAGCCTCTGGGCTTCTCTGTTCACGTTGTGTGTATTTTGTTACCCTACCACCTTCTGTGTACGTTATGTCATATTCCCTAGTCTGTCTGTGAGTCCATTTGTTTTGCATAACAGTTCAAACACCAGTACATTCCTGCAGGCACTGGAGTGCATAACAGTCCTGACACCAGTACTTTCCTGCAGGCACTGGTGTGCATAACATATTCAGCAGCCCAATACTCCTGTTGAAATTTTGTGGGAATATGGAGCATACCCCTCAAAATACGTTGCAACAGGTGGTTGATCAGGTGCAGGTCCTGACTCAAAAATGTAATGATTTGTCCATTAAAATGCACACCTCCCAGGCTGCTGGCGGAGCTCCCGCAGCAGCAGCACCTGCAGGGGTTAAGGAGCCGAAAGTAAATCTCCCGGATCGTTTTTCTGGAGATCGCTCGCAGTTCTTTTGTTTCAAGGAGAGCTGCAAGCTATACTTCCGGCTTAGGCCTCAGTCTTCTGGGTCGGAGATTCAGCGGGTGGGCATAGTGATTTCCTTGCTACAAGGAGACCCACAGGTCTGGGCATATGGGTTGCAGCCTGACTGTCCGTCGCTTAAAAGTGTTGATGCTTTTTTTACGGCACTGGGCATGTTGTATGATGACCCTGACAAGACGGCCTCAGCCGAGGCTCAGATTTCGATCCTTAAGCAAGGGCGAAGGCCAGTTGAGGTTTACTGTACGGAGTTTCGGAGGTTGGCCCATGATACCCAGTGGAATGACCCAGCCCTGAGACACCAGTACCGAAGAGGTCTTTCTAACCAGATAAAGGACCAACTGGTACAACATCCCTTGCCTGATAGCTTGGATCAGCTCATGCAGTTATCCATCCGGGTGGATAGACGGCTGAGAGAGCGTAGGCTTGAAAGGGAGACTGAGATTTCCTTCCTTCCCAAGGGAACCTCAGACTCTGAGGAATTTTCCGAGGAGCCTATGCAGATTGGGGCTACCCGCCTCTCCTCGCGTGAGAAGATGCGGAGGAGACAGCAGGGGTTGTGTTTGTACTGTGGGAATAAAGGTCATGTGGTAGTATCATGCCCAGAAAAGCCGGAAAACTTCAGGGCCTGAGGGTGATGGGAAATATCCTGTCAGGCCAGAAGTCAGAATTTCCCAAGAAGACTTTTATCATTCCGGTGACCTTGAAGATCCTCGGTCAAACTGTCAAGACTGAGGCCTTTGTGGACAGTGGGGCCGACGGGGTTTTTATGAACCGCCAATTCGCCCTGAAACACTCTGTTCCCTTAGTACCCTTGGCATCGGAAATTGAGATTTGTGGGTTAAACGGGGAACCATTATCCCAAGGTAAAATTACCTCTTGCACTAGCCAGATTTCTTTGTTCATTGGAGCCACACACTCTGAAAAATTGTCCTTTTATGTGACTGTCTGTACTTTTGCCCCATTGGTGTTGGGGTTACCCTGGTTAAGGGCCCACAATCCTCAATTTGACTGGGTCTCTGGGGAGATTCTTAGTTGGAGTACTGATTGTTTCAGGAGTTGCTTGAGCCTTCCAGTCAGGTTCTCGCAGCTAAGTTTGCCAGGATTGCCAGGGTGTTATGCAGATTTTGCGGACGTGTTCTCCAAAAAAGTTGCAGAGGTACTACCTCCCCATCGCTCCTATGACTGTGCCATTGATTTGTTGCCAAATGCTAAGCTTCCCAAGAGCAGGTTGTACTCCCTGTCACGTCCTGAGACTCAGGCTATGGCAGAGTACATTCAGGAGAACTTGGCTAAGGGATTTATCAGACCTTCACAGTCTCCAGTTGGGTCGGGGTTCTTCTTCGTGGGTAAAAAGGACGGTTCGTTGCGACCCTGCATCGACTTCAGGGAATTGAACCGTATCACGATTAAAAACTCATACCCACTGCCTCTCATTTCGGTCTTGTTTGACCAGCTTCGTACTGCCACCATTTTTTCTAAGATTGACCTACGCGGTGCGTACAATCTAATCCGAATAAGAGAGGGGGATGAATGGAAGACTGCCTTTAATACCCACTCGGGGCATTATGAATATTTGGTGATGCCTTTTGGGCTCTGTAATGCCCCGGCAGTCTTCCAGGATTTCATGAATGATGTGCTCAGGGAATATTTGGATAGATTCTTAGTTGTATACTTAGATGACATCCTAATCTTCTCCCATTCCCTGGAGGAACATCGGAAGCATGTACGCTTAGTCCTCCAGAAACTCAGAGACCACCGGCTTGGGGCGAAGCTGGAGAAGTGCGAATTTGAAGTTCAGCAAATCGCATTTCTAGGATATATTATCTCCCCAGAAGGTTTCCAAATGGAGGGTTCCAAGGTACAGGCAGTCCTGGATTGGGTGCAGCCCACTAGTTTGAAGGCGCTTCAGCGTTTCCTGGGCTTTGCGAATTTTTATAGACGATTTATCGCTGGATTTTCGTCTATAGTGGCGCCCTTGGTGGCACTCACTAAGAAAGGGGCGGATGTTGCTCACTGGTCTTGTGAGGCTAAAGCGGCTTTTGCCCGTCTCAAAAGGGCATTTGTTTCGGCCAAGGTGCTGCGACACCCAGATCCAGAGCGTCCTTTTGTGGTGGAGGTGGATGCCTCTGAGATGGGTATTGGGGCAGTGCTTTCTCAGATGGGAGTGTCAGATAATCGCCTTCATCCCTGTGCTTACTTTTCCCGTAAATTTTCGCCTGCCGAGATGAATTATGACGTGGGTAACCGGGAATTGTTGGCTATTAAGGATGCACTCGAGGAGTGGAGACACTGGCTTGAGGGGGCTAAGTTTGTGGTCTCAATTCTCACTGACCATAAGAATCTGGCATATTTAGAGTCAGCGAAGCGTCTCAATGCCAGGCAGGCACGATGGGCTTTGTTTTTTGCTCGCTTTAATTTTTTGATAACATATCGCCCTGGGTCAAAAAACATCAAGGCTGATGCGCTCTCGCGGAGTTTTGCTCCAATCCAGGAGACCACCGAGGAGCCGTTGCCCATTGTTTCCCCATCATGTATTAAAGTGGGCATTACCCAGGACCTCTTATCATTAGTCCTTAGAGCACAGGAGCAGGCTCCTCCAGACCTTCCGGTAGGTCTTTTGTTTGTGCCTCCTAGGTTAAGACAGCGAGTGTTCCTGGAATTCCATGCCAAGAAGTCTGCAGGTCACCCGGGTATTGCCAGAACTCGGGAGTTGCTATCTAGGGCGGTGTGGTGGCCCTCGGTGGCTAAGGATGTGGATCAGTGGGTTCGGGCATGTGACATCTGTGCCCGAAATAAGACTCCTAGAGGGGTTCCTGTTGGCCCACTACATCCACTCTCTATCCCATCTAAGCCATGGACCCACATTTCAATGGATTTTGTGGTGGACTTGCCCAAATCCTCGGGGATGACAGCCATCTGGGTTGTCGTTGACAGGTTTTCGAAGATGGCGCACTTCGTTCCACTGGTTGGGCTGCCATCGGCCAGACGCCTGTCTGAATTATTTATGCTGCATGTTGTGCGTCTCCACGGGTTGCCACTTGATGTGGTCTCTGACCGCGGATCCCAGTTTGTGGCCAAATTCTGGAGGGCATTTTGTTCCGATCTCCAGATTTCTGTCAGCTTGTCGTCGGGCTACCATCCGCAGCCTAATGGGCAGACTGAAAGGGTGAACCAGTCCTTGGAGCAGTTCCTCAGGTGTTATGTCTCCAAGTGTCAGACTGACTGGGTTGCTCATCTGTCCATGGCGGAGTTTGCCTATAACAACGCGGCTCACTCTGCTACAGGGATCTCTCCCTTCCTTTGTGTGTATGGGCATCATCCTAAGGCCAATTCTTTTGACCCCCTGGACTCCACGCCTGGTGGTTCCTCTGTGGTTTCGGTCCTTAGAGGTATTTGGCGGAAAGTGAAGAAAGCCCTTGTGTCTGTGTCATTAGTGACCAAAAGGGTTTTTGATAAGCGGAAAAGACCCTGCAGCTTCAAATTAGGAGACTTCGTCTGGTTGTCTACCAAGAATTTGAAGTTGAGACAGCCATCTCATAAGTTAGGCCCCCGGTTCATCGGCCCTTATAAGATCACCAGGGTTATCAATCCGGTGGCATTTCAGTTAGATCTGCCCCGTTCTTTGGGTATCAATAAAACATTTCATTGTTCCCTTTTAAAACGGGCGATTAGTAATCCTTCTTCCAGTGGAAGACCTTCCCCTCTTCTGATACGTGGCCAGAGGGAGTTTGTTGTTGAAAGGATTCTTGACTCCAAGGTGGTTCGGGGTCGGCTGTCATTTTTGGTGCACTGGAAGGGGTATGGCCCGGAGGAGCGGTCGTGGGTGCGCAGTTGTGATCTTCATGCCCCCAGACTGATACGCTCTTTCTTCTCGCAGTTCCCCGATAAACCCGGTGGTAGGGGTTCTTTGACCCCTCGTCAGAGGGGGGGTACTGTTAGGGTCTCCTGCCCTGTGCTGCCACGTCGTCATGGCAACCGGGAGACAAGTGCTAGCGGAGTAACCTGAGCGCAGCTGATACTCCGGTTCGGGTCTTTTGCTGTGCAGTGGTTATAGGCTCTGTGCATGGCAGGGGATCCGGTGCTGGTTTTTGTGCTCACAGTCTGTGAGGTCTGAGTGGGGCGTGGACAGCACCTGCTTTATAAGGCCTCTTTTCAGGGTAAGCAGATGCTGCTGAATCTTTGTTGGTTAGTCAGTTTCTGAAAGTTAGCCAGTACTGTGTAGCTTTGTATTTGTTTGTTACTTACTGCAAATAGGCCTGGGGATTTGGTATTACACTCTGCCAATCCAGACCTAGCAGTAAGACTGGAGTCAGTCGTTTAGCTTGCTGGGGTTCTGTTACTACTCTGTGAACTTAGCAAGTTTGCGGCTGTATTCTAAGACTTGCCTGTCTAATCCTGTCTCACTGTGCTAGGTGTCAGGGGTCAGTTTAGTGGCAGTAAACCGAACCTGTGCACTGCAAGTGAGAATTAGGATTGTGGAGAATCTCCTTGTGTCTATCATTCCATCTCTGACCAAGGAGTTTACTGCCACACCCGTTGGTAACCCTTTAGGGTTTTGCTGTTGCCCTTAGCAACAGCATTTCGGGTTTTCTATGTATTAAAACACAACATCTTGCTTTTCACATCTGAGCAGTTCTAATACAAGGGAGATACCCAGTTCCTTAGCCTCTGGGCTTCTCTGTTCACGTTGTGTGTATTTTGTTACCCTACCACCTTCTGTGTACGTTATGTCATATTCCCTAGTCTGTCTGTGAGTCCATTTGTTTTGCATAACAGTTCAAACACCAGTACATTCCTGCAGGCACTGGAGTGCATAACAGTCCTGACACCAGTACTTTCCTGCAGGCACTGGTGTGCATAACAACAAGCCACTTCATTATACAATGCCTCCCTTAGTTCTGTTGCTCCAGCAACCACTTTACACCCTAGAAGACCAACACCTCAACCATGGCATTCCCAATTCACCAGATATCTGTTCTAAAAAGTTTACAAAATGCAGAGTAAAAGTGGAAGAAATCATGCTCTAAAGTGGACTTCTCCATTTCAAATGTATGTTCTCATCCTACAGTACTGCCCTTTCCATCTCTAAACATTTATACTTAAAGAACGTCATCTCCTACCAATCTTCTAACCCCCCCCGCATCTCTATGCCACAGTCAACTCCAACTCCATCTGCCAACCTCCACCCTGACCCCCTTCTTCACTCTCTGCCCTTGATTTTGCATCTATTTCACATCCAAAATTGACTCCATACATAAGGAACATCACATCCCAACAGACCCTCAGCAACCTGCCCCCTCTTTTCCCTGACCACCCCTCCCAATCCATCTCACCAACTCTGACTTATTTTCCTCTTTACCTGGAGATAAATTAATGGCCCTCATCCTGTCCTTCCTCCCAACCACCTCCCCACTTGACCCTATCCTCTCCTGTCTTCTCCGCTACCTCTCTCCTTCTACCTGTTCACATTTTGTCCACCTCCTCAATCTCTCCCTCTCATCGGGTACTGTCCCCTCTGTCTTCAAGCATGCCCTTGTCTCCCCTATTCTTAAAAAACCTACCCTTAATCCTAACACTCTCTCCAACTACCAACCCATCTCTCTCCTCCTTTTTGCCTCCAAACTTTTTGAGCATATTGACTATAACCGCCTTTCTGCCTTTCTTTCCTTCCAGTCCCTGCTTAACCCATCTCAGTCTGGCTTCCGTCCATTCCAATCCTACCGATCCATCTCACCAGCTCTGACTTCTTTTCCCCTTTACCTGGAGATAAAGTAATGTCCCTCATCCTGTCCTTCCTCACAACCACCTCCCAACTGGACCCTATCCTCCCCACTGACTTATTTTCCCCTCTACCTGGGGATAAAGTAATGGCCCTAATCATGTCCTTCCTCCCAACCACCTCCCCACTTGACCCTATCCTTTCCTGTCTCCTTCGCTACCTCTCTCCTTCTACCTGTTCACATTTTGTCCACCTCCTCAGTCCCTCTCGTCGCTACTGTCCCCTCTGCCTTCAAGCATGCCCTTGTTTCCCCTATTCTTAAAAATCCTACCCTTGATCCTAACACACTCTCCAACTAGCAGCCCATCTCTTTTCTCCCTTTTGCCTCCAAACTTTTTGAGCGTATTGACTATAACCGCCTTTTTGCCTTTCTTTTCTTCCCAGTCCCTGCTTAACCCTTCTCAGTTTTCCTTTCCAATCCACTGAAACTACCCTCACAAAAGTCTGTAGTAACCTCAATGCTGCCAAATTCAAGGGCCACAACTATTTGCTTATTCTCTCTGACCTCTCTGCTGCTTTTGACACTATGGACCTCCCTATCCTCCAGCAAATCCTTCACTCCATTGGTCTGCATGATATTGCCCTCTCCTGGCTGTCCTCCTACCTCTCTGACCGTTCCTTCTCTGTTTTCTCACATAATTCCACCTCCCCGCACTTCCCCTAACACTAGGTGTTCCCCAAGGATCTGTTCATCGACATTTCCTTTCCTCTCTCTCTTTACATCCTCTTTATATGAGCTTGTTCACCCTTTCGACTTCCAATATCATCTCTATGCTGATGACACTGAAATCTACCTTTCCTCTACTGACCTCTACCCATTTCTCCTCATAATACAGCTATCTCTTCTTGGATGTCCCAGCGCTTCATAAAACTTAACATGTCTAAGAGTGAGCTGATCTTCTTCCCTCCCTCTCCCCCAATTTCACTATTGATGGCACAACTATCTCTTCTAGCCCTTTAGTATGCTGTCTTTCAGATATCCTTGATTCCTCCCTCTCCTTCAAACCACACATTCAGAACCTCTCGCAGTCCATTTCCATCTCAAAAGAATTTCCAGGATCAGACCCTTTCAATCTCACCCAGGATGCTACTAAGACCATCATCCACTCACTGGTCATCTCCAGACTGGACTACTGCAATTTTCTCCTATCTGGTCTCCCTGACAAATGCCTCTCTCTACTCGAATCTATCCTCAATGCTGCTGCCCAGCTCCTCTTTCTCTCCAGCGCACTTTGTCCACTTCCCCTCTATTACAAGCCCTCCATTGGCTCCCCTCCCCCTTTCAAATCCAATTCTAGCTTCTCACATTCACTTATACCCCTTTTCCACTAGCTCAAAAAACATGGGTAAATGCACGGGGGCGCGCCGTTACCCGTGTTTTTTGCTAGTGGAATAGGGTCCCACTGCAAAAACCCAGATCAAATAATCCGGGAATCCTACCCAGGTAGCTTACCGGGTTGAACACGAGTTCTACCCGGTAAGCTGTGCAGTGTAAACGGAAGCCGTGTCAATGCGACACGGCTCCCGTTCGCAGTGTATGGAAGGGCGGCACTTGGAGATCATATGATCTCCCAGCGCTGCCCCTGCCATGTCGCCAGCAGCGTCACCAACCCGGCAATATGCCAGGTTGGTGAGTGCAGTGGGAAAGGGGGCTGAGCATGGGCCGCAGCCGGGTAGCACACGTGTCAGGTTCCCGGCTGCGACCCGTGCTTCTAGGTGGAAAAGGGGTATTAGAAAGCCCTCACCCATTCCTCACTCATTTACATATTTGATCTTTTCTACCTTTACACTCCCACTCGCCCTCTTCGCTCTACAAGTACATGCTGCCTCCCCTGCTTACTGATTACTTCCTCACATTCCTGCCTCCAAGATTTTGGCCGTGGTGCTCCCTACCTCTGGAATTCTGTACCTCTCCCCCTCAGACTAACCTACCTCCAACACTTTTGATGGGCTCTCAAGACCCACTTCTTTATCAAACCCAGCCATCTCTCACCCTAACCCTCTGCTACACGGTTCACTTCTACCAGGGCCGAAACTAGGATTTTCGTCACCCGGGGCAAGGCAGTAATTTGGTGCCCCACCCACCCCAAAAAAATATTTTAAAATAATGTATCAATAAATAAACAAAACAATCTGTCAGACTAAAATAATTAGATTACCCAAAAAATTTAAAAAAGGGGATACTATTGGACAATGGGGGTCATTCCGAGTTGATCGTAGCTGTGCTAAATTTAGCACACCTACGATCATGTTCCCTGACATGCGGGGGGACGCCCTGCACAGTGCCAGCCCACCCCGCATGTCAGTGCCGGCCCCCCTGCAGAAGTGCAAAGGCATCGCACAGCAGCGATGCCTTTGCACTTCAGGAGTAGCTCCTGGCCAGCGCAGTTTTAGCGAGCTGGCCGGGAGCTACTCCTCGCTCCCCGGCCTGCAGCGGCTGTGTATGACATCACGCAGCCGCTGCGGCCAGCCCCCCGTTCGGTCTGGCCACGCCTGCGTTGGCCGGACCGCGCCTACGAAACGGCGGCCGCCGTTTCGCCCTATCCCGCCCATCGATCGCCTCTGCCTGTCAATCAGGCAGAGGCGATCGCTGTCCTGCTATGACCTTCGGCCGTCTGGCATGTGCAGGCGCATTACGGCGCAGGCGCAGCAGGTACCCGTTCGCTCTGCTGTGTTAAAATGCAGCGAGCGAACGGGTCGGAATGAGCCCCAATATTCCCCTATGTGCCCCAAATGCCCTAAGCATCACATGCCCTCCCCAGCAATGCATTCCACTACATGCCCCCTGTATGTCCTCATACATTGCACTGTATCACTGCACTAAGGGGGTCATTCCGAGTTGATCGCATGTAGGAACTTTTTGCTGCCCATGCGATCTACTAGACGCCGCCTATAGGGGAGTGTATTTCTGCATAGCAAGGCTGTGAATGCTTGTGTAGTAGAGAATGAATGAATGCACTGTCACTAGCCACTAGCGTAGGGGTCCACAAAGGGTATAACATATAAACATAAAATGGTATACACCAGCACTGATTGTTTAGTAAAAATTAGCACCTGTAGAAACAGATTGATTAATCCAGGACTGTAGGTTGTAAGATTAAAAAATAATGCATTTAATAGACACAATAAATTTAAAACATAAGTACCAATAAAACTGAGCTAATTAGCAAGAAGATTCAACTATTAAGACATAGTCATTTGGCTCCTTTAAAATGGCAAGATCATACCCCGGCTAGTATTTCCTCTGGAATAGAATCCACAGATGATATTCAGAGGTGAAGAATATATAACTGCTAGAGTCCTATTAAGTCCCCAGTCTAAGCACAGCAATGTGAATGGATTATGCAGGTAGGGGTGGCTCTGGTTCCTCCGTGAGTGGTAATAAATCCAGAGAGAGGTGCTGTCCAATTTGTGCCAGGTTGGCTCAACTGAGAAAGAGTCCAAATGGTGATAGGAATACTCTACAATGATGTGTCAATAGTATCCTCCAAGCTCAACGCGTTTCACTGGTGCAATGACCCAGCTTCTTCAGGAGCATATACAGGAGTGTGGCTTGGGTCACAATATATACCCTACCAAGTTAGTGGTAATTAAAAGTTAAAACACCTGTAGTCCATAGAATTGCTATTAAAATGTAATCATAATACACCTACTGGTCCCATACAGATGCGTACCTGATAAAATATATATAATTAATCATGGAAAGAGGCAAATCTCATATAAAATAGAGATGAGCGCCTGAAATTTTTCGGGTTTTGTGTTTTGGTTTTGGGTTCGGTTCCGCGGCCGTGTTTTGGGTTCGACCGCGTTTTGGCAAAACCTCACCGAATTTTTTTTGTCGGATTCGGGTGTGTTTTGGATTCGGGTGTTTTTTTCAAAAAACCCTAAAAAACAGCTTAAATCATAGAATTTGGGGGTCATTTTGATCCCATATTATTATTAACCTCAAAAACCACAATTTCCACTCATTTTCAGTCTATTCTGAATACCTCACACCTCACAATATTATTTTTAGTCCTAAAATTTGCACCGAGGTCGCTGGATGACTAAGCTAAGCGACCCTAGTGGCTGACACAAACACCTGGCCCATCGCAGGATGGCCCTTCCAAAAAACACTCCCCAAACAGCACATGACGCAAAGAAAAAAAGAGGTGCAATGAGGTAGCTGTGTGACTAAGCTCAGCGACCCAAGTGCCCGACACAAACACCTGGCCCATCTAGGAGTGGCACTGCAGTGTCACGCAGGATGTCCCTTCCAAAAAACCCTCCCCAAACAGCACATGACGCAAAGAAAAAAAGAGGCGCAATGAGGTAGCTGTGTGAGTAAGATTAGCGACCCTAGTGGCCGACACAAACACCGGGCCCATCTAGGAGTGGCACTGCAGTGTCACGCAGGATGTCCCTTCCAAAAAACCCTCCCCAAACAGCACATGACGCAAAGAAAAATAAAAGAAAAAAGAGGTGCAAGATGGAATTGTCCTTGGGCCCTCCCACCCACCCTTATGTTGTATAAACAGGACATGCACACTTTAACCAACCCATCATTTCAGTGACAGGGTCTGCCACACGACTGTGACTGATATGACGGGTTGGTTTGGACCCCCACCAAAAAAGAAGCAATTAATCTCTCCTTGCACAAACTGGCTCTACAGAGGCAAGATGTCCACCTCATCATCATCCTCCGATATATCACCGTGTACATCCCCCTCCTCACAGATTATCAATTCGTCCCCACTGGAATCCACCATCTCAGCTCCCTGTGTACTTTGTGGAGGCAATTGCTGCTGGTCAATGTCTCCGCGGAGGAATTGATTATAATTCATTTTAATGAACATCATCTTCTCCACATTTTCTGGATGTAACCTCGTACGCCGATTGCTGACAAGGTGAGCGGCGGCACTAAACACTCTTTCGGAGTACACACTTGTGGGAGGGCAACTTAGGTAGAATAAAGCCAGTTTGTGCAAGGGCCTCCAAATTGCCTCTTTTTCCTGCCAGTATAAGTACGGACTGTGTGACGTGCCTACTTGGATGCGGTCACTCATATAATCCTCCACCATTCTTTCAATGTTGAGAGAATCATATGCAGTGACAGTAGACGACATGTCCGTAATCGTTGTCAGGTCCTTCAGTCCGGACCAGATGTCAGCATCAGCAGTCGCTCCAGACTGCCCTGCATCACCGCCAGCGGGTGGGCTCGGAATTCTGAGCCTTTTCCTCGCACCCCCAGTTGCGGGAGAATGTGAAGGAGGAGATGTTGACAGGTCGCGTTCCGCTTGACTTGACAATTTTGTCACCAGCAGGTCTTTGCACCCCAGCAGACTTGTGTCTGCCGGAAAGAGAGATCCAAGGTAGGTTTTAAATCTAGGATCGAGCACGGTGGCCAAAATGTAGTGCTCTGATTTCAACAGATTGACCACCCGTGAATCCTTGTTAAGCGAATTAAGGGCTGCATCCACAAGTCCCACATGCCTAGCGGAATCGCTCCCTTTTAGCTCCTTCTTCAATGCCTCCAGCTTCTTCTGCAAAAGCCTGATGAGGGGAATGACCTGACTCAGGCTGGCAGTGTCTGAACTGACTTCACGTGTGGCAAGTTCAAAGGGCATCAGAACCTTGCACAACGTTGAAATCATTCTCCACTGCACTTGAGACAGGTGCATTCCACCTCCTATATCGTGCTCAATTGTATAGGCTTGAATGGCCTTTTGCTGCTCCTCCAACCTCTGAAGCATATAGAGGGTTGAATTCCACCTCGTTACCACTTCTTGCTTCAGATGATGGCAGGGCAGGTTCAGTAGTTTTTGGTGGTGCTCCAGTCTTCTGTACGTGGTGCCTGTACGCCGAAAGTGTCCCGCAATTCTTCTGGCCACCGACAGCATCTCTTGCACGCCCCTGTCGTTTTTTAAAAAATTCTGCACCACCAAATTCAAGGTATGTGCAAAACATGGGACGTGCTGGAATTTGCCCATATTTAATGCACACACAATATTGCTGGCGTTGTCCGATGCCACAAATCCACAGGAGAGTCCAATTGGGGTAAGCCATTCTGCGATGATCTTCCTCAGTTGCCGTAAGAGGTTTTCAGCTGTGTGCGTATTCTGGAAAGCGGTGATACAAAGCGTAGCCTGCCTAGGAAAGAGTTGGCGTTTGCGAGATGCTGCTACTGGTGTCGCCGCTGCTGTTCTTGCGGCGGGAGTCCATACATCTACCCAGTGGGCTGTCACAGTCATATAGTCCTGACCCTGCCCTGCTCCACTTGTCCACATGTCCGTGGTTAAGTGGACATTGGGTACAACTGCATTTTTTAGGACACTGGTGAGTCTTTTTCTGACGTCCGTGTACATTCTCGGTATCGCCTGCCTACAGAAGTGGAACCTAGATGGTATTTGGTAACGGGGGCACACTGCCTCAATAAATTGTCTAGTTCCCTGTGAACTAACGGCGGATACCGGACGCACGTCTAACACCAACATAGTTGTCAAGGACTCAGTTATCCGCTTTGCAACAGGATGACTGCTGTGATATTTCATCTTCCTCGCAAAGGACTGTTGGACAGTCAATTGCTTACTGGAAGTAGTACAAGTGGGCTTACGACTTCCCCTCTGGGATGACCATCGACTCCCAGCAGCAACAACAGCAGCGCCAGCAGCAGTAGGCGTTACACGCAAGGATGCATCGGAGGAATCCCAGGCAGGAGAGGACTCGTCAGAATTGCCAGTGACATGGCCTGCAGGACTATTGGCATTCCTGGGGAAGGAGGAAATTGACACTGAGGGAGTTGGTGGGGTGGTTTGCGTAAGCTTGGTTACAAGAGGAAGGGATTTACTGGTCAGTGGACTGCTTCCGCTGTCGGCCCAAGTTTTTGAACTTGTCACTGACTTATTATGAATGCGCTGCAGGTGACGTATAAGGGAGGATGTTCCGAGGTGGTTAACGTCCTTACCCCTACTTATTACAGCTTGACAAAGGGAACACACGGCTTGACACCTGTTGTCCGCATTTCTGGTGAAATACTTCCACACCGAAGAGCTGATTTTTATGGTATTTTCACCAGGCATGTCAACGGCCCTATTCCTCCCACGGACAACAGGTGTCTCCCCGGGTGCCTGACTTAAACAAACCACCTCACCATCAGAATCCTCCTGGTCAATTTCCTCCCCAGCGCCAGCAACACCCATATCCTCCTCATCCTGGTGTACTTCAACACTGACATCTTCAATCTGACTATCAGGAACTGGACTGCGGGTGCTCCTTCCAGCACTTGCAGGGGGCGTGCAAATGGTGGAAGGCGCATGCTCTTCACGTCCAGTGTTGGGAAGGTCAGGCATCGCAACCGACACAATTGGACTCTCCTTGTGGATTTGGGATTTCGAAGAACGCACAGTTCTTTGCGGTGCTACTGCTTTTGCCAGCTTGAGTCTTTTCATTTTTCTAGCGAGAGGCTGAGTGCCTCCATCCTCATGTGAAGCTGAACCACTAGCCATGAACATAGGCCAGGGCCTCAGCCGTTCCTTGCCACTCCGTGTGGTAAATGGCATATTGGCAAGTTTACGCTTCTCCTCCGACAATTTTATTTTAGGTTTTGGAGTCCTTTTTTTACTGATATTTGGTGTTTTGGATTTGACATGCTCTGTACTATGACATTGGGCATCGGCCTTGGCAGACGACGTTGCTGGCATTTCATCGTCTCGGCCATGACTAGTGGCAGCAGCTTCAGCACGAGGTGGAAGTGGATCTTGATCTTTCCCTAATTTTGGAACCTCAACATTTTTGTTCTCCATATTTTAATAGGCACAACTAAAAGGCACCTCAGGTAAACAATGGAGATGGATGGATACTAGTATACAATTATGGATGGACTGCCGAGTGCCGACACAGAGGTAGCTACAGCCGTGGACTACCGTACTGTACTGTGTCTGCTGCTAATATAGACTGGTTGATAAAGAGATGTAGTAGTAGTATGTATGTATAAAGAAGAAAGAAAAAAAAACCACGGGTAGGTGGTATACAATTATGGACGGACTGCCGAGTGCCGACACAGAGGTAGCTACAGCCGTGGACTACCGTACTGTACTGTGTCTGCTGCTAATATAGACTGGTTAATAAAGAGATGTAGTAGTAGTATGTATGTATAAAGAAGAAAGAAAAAAAAACCACGGGTAGGTGGTATACAATTATGGACGGACTGCCCAGTGCCGACACAGAGGTAGCTACAGCCGTGGACTACCGTACTGTACTGTGTCTGCTGCTAATATAGACTGGTTGATAAAGAGATGTAGTAGTAGTAGTATGTATGTATAAAGAAGAAAGAAAAAAAAACCACGGGTAGGTGGTATACAATTATGGACGGACTGCCGAGTGCCGACACAGAGGTAGCTACAGCCGTGGACTACCGTACTGTACTGTGTCTGCTGCTAATATAGACTGGTTAATAAAGAGATGTAGTAGTAGTATGTATGTATAAAGAAGAAAGAAAAAAAAACCACGGGTAGGTGGTATACAATTATGGATGGACTGCCCAGTGCCGACACAGAGGTAGCTACAGCCGTGGACTACCGTACTGTACTGTGTCTGCTGCTAATATAGACTGGTTGATAAAGAGATGTAGTAGTAGTATGTATGTATAAAGAAGAAAGAAAAAAAAACCACGGGTAGGTGGTATACAATTATGGACGGACTGCCCAGTGCCGACACAGAGGTAGCTACAGCCGTGGACTACCGTACTGTACTGTGTCTGCTGCTAATATAGACTGGTTGATAAAGAGATGTAGTAGTAGTAGTATGTATGTATAAAGAAGAAAGAAAAAAAAACCACGGGTAGGTGGTATACAATTATGGACGGACTGCCCAG
This sequence comes from Pseudophryne corroboree, assembly GCF_028390025.1. Classification (NCBI taxonomy): domain Eukaryota; kingdom Metazoa; phylum Chordata; class Amphibia; order Anura; family Myobatrachidae; genus Pseudophryne; species Pseudophryne corroboree. The sequence continues at coordinate 231,249,998 of NC_086453.1, forward strand.
TGCCGACACAGAGGTAGCTACAGCCGTGGACTACCGTACTGTACTGTGTCTGCTGCTAATATAGACTGGTTGATAAAGAGATGTAGTAGTAGTATGTATGTATAAAGAAGAAAGAAAAAAAAACCACGGGTAGGTGGTATACAATTATGGACGGACTGCCCAGTGCCGACACAGAGGTAGCTACAGCCGTGGACTACCGTACTGTACTGTGTCTGCTGCTAATATAGACTGGTTGATAAAGAGATGTAGTAGTAGTAGTATGTATGTATAAAGAAGAAAGAAAAAAAAACCACGGGTAGGTGGTATACAATTATGGACGGACTGCCGAGTGCCGACACAGAGGTAGCTACAGCCGTGGACTACCGTACTGTACTGTGTCTGCTGCTAATATAGACTGGTTGATAAAGAGATGTAGTAGTAGTATGTATGTATAAAGAAGAAAGAAAAAAAAACCACGGGTAGGTGGTATACAATTATGGACGGACTGCCGAGTGCCGACACAGAGGTAGCTACAGCCGTGAACTACCGTACTGTGTCTGCTGCGACTGGATGATAAATAATGATATAAAAATATATATATATCACTACTGCAGCCGGACAGGTATATATTATATAATGACGGACCTGCTGGACACTGTCTGTCAGCAGAATGAGTTTTTTATAGAATAAAAAAAAAAACACCACACAAGTGAAGTCACACGACGAGTGTTTAACTTTTTCAGGCAATCACAATATAGTATACTATACTACTAACTATACTGGTGGTCAGTGTGGTCAGGTGGTCACTGGTCAGTCACACTGGCAGTGGCACTCCTGCAGCAAAAGTGTGCACTGTTTAATTTTAATAATAATATGTACTCCTGGCTCCTGCTATAACCTATAACTGGCACTGCAGTGCTCCCCAGTCTCCCCCACAATTATAAGATGTGTGAGCTGAGCACAGTCAGATACGAGTGTTTAACTTTTTCAGGCAATCACAATATAGTATACTATACTACTAACTATACTGGTGGTCAGGTCACTGGTCAGTCACACTGGCAGTGGCACTCCTGCAGCAAAAGTGTGCACTGTTTAATTTTAATAATAATATGTACTCCTGGCTCCTGCTATAACCTATAACTGGCACTGCAGTGCTCCCCAGTCTCCCCCACAATTATAAGATGTGTGAGCTGAGCACAGTCAGATATATACATAGATGATGCAGCACACTGGGCTGAGCAGTGCACACAGATATGGTATGTGACTGAGTCACTGTGTATCGTTTTTTTCAGGCAGAGAACGGATATATTAAATAAAACTGCACTGTCTGGTGGTCACTGTGGTCAGTCACTAGTAAACTCTGCACTCTCTACAGTTCTACAGTACTCCTAAGCTCCAGTAAATCAGGTCAATCTCTCTCTCTCTCTCTCTTCTAATCTAAATGGAGAGGACGCCAGCCACGTCCTCTCCCTATCAATCTCAATGCACGTGTGAAAATGGCGGCGACGCGCGGCTCCTTATATAGAATCCGAGTCTCGCGAGAATCCGACAGCGTCATGATGACGTTCGGGCGCGCTCGGGTTAACCGAGCAAGGCGGGAAGATCCGAGTCGCTCGGACCCGTGAAAAAAAACATGAAGTTCGTGCGGGTTCGGATTCAGAGAAACCGAACCCGCTCATCTCTAATATAAAACATGTGTATTTTCGTGTGTCTAATCCGATCACGTGACCCGCTTGTGCAGGCCTGCTATGCAAAAAAGAGTTTGTGCACAACAAGACCAGGGTAAGAGTTACTTACCCTGTGCGATCGATCCAGCGTTGCAGGTCCCGGAATTGACATCAGACATCCGCCCTCCAAATGCCTGGACACGCTTGCGTTGGACTCACCACCACGCGAAAACGGTGAGTTGCCGCCCGGTTCCGCCTTTCTCCTGTCAATGTTCGTTAGTGTCGTCGCTGCCCGGCGACGGCCATTGCCAGGCAACGACGCGCCTGTGCATTGCGGCCACCGCGCATGAGCAGAACTGACCCGTTCGCACCGCTGCGAAAAACAGCAGCATGTGAAGGGGTCAGAATGACCCCCTATATCATAACACTTCATCACTGCACTACATTCCCCTATCCACTGCACTACATCACTATACTACATCCCCTACATGCTGAACTGCATCACTACACTACATGCCCCTATACACTGCACTACATGCCCTATATGCTACACTACATCACTATACTACATCCCCTTATATACTACACCACATCAGTGCACTGCATGCCCCTATCTACTGCAATACATTACTACACTACATACCCTGTATGGTACACTACATCACTACACTACATCCCTTTATATGCTACACCACATCAGTGCAGTACATGCCCCTATATACGGCAATACATTATTACACTACATACCTAAGGTTGCCACCTCATCCCTTTAACTCTGGACACATATTAATTACACAGGTTCTGTGGCTGATTAAAACCAGGCGAAATGGTGTCTTTAAGTCAGCCAGCCACGGAACCTGTGTAATTAATATGTGACCAGAATTAAAGGGATGAGGTGGCAACCCTATACATACCCTATATGGTATACTACATCACTACACTACATTCCCCTATAAGCTACACCAAATCCCCCATCTTTGAGGCAAAGCGGAGGTTGATACTGCTAACTGGGAGCACAGTGCCGATAATAAAGTCTGTCTTTAAACTCACCACAAAGCTGCTGTAGTGATACTCGGTGAGAGTTGGAAGTTGTCCATGCTCTTAGTTTCCACTGTCAAGTGGATAGCTAGCAAAGTGAGCCTTTGATTCCTGTAACATCGGTGCACCTGTTAACAAGCAAAAGCCTGGGACAGCGTGTCCTCTCAATTGTGTGTAGCCGGCAGCTTGCTATCGATTGGTGCTGGGCAGGTAGCCGGGATCATGGCCTGCTGAAAAACACAGCACCAACAGCTCGCTTCTATAGCTTGCACGGTGCACCGCACGGTAGTCACAGCACTGCATGGCAAAGAAGAGAGTTTAAGACAGTAGCCAGCATAGGACAGATCCCAGGTACTAAAGCTCACCTGCACAGCATCAGAGCCAGCTGCGGGATGACAGGTGGGTCAGAGACACTGCCCTGGGAGCTGTCTGCTGTCTCACTGGAGCAGAACAGCACTGCCGGTAAAACAAAAGCAAAAAAAATGCTTCTCTGTAACTCATTGGTGCCAACCCCTCCCTAGTTGCGGCCCTGGTAACAATGATATAATAAGACAGCCCCTTCTTCCATCAGTAACAATGATGTAAGAAGACAGCCCCTTTCTCCCATAAGTAACAATGATGTAATAAAACAGCCCCTTATTCCCATCAGTAACAATGATGTAATAAAGACAGCCCCTTTCTCCCATCAGTAACAATGATGTAATAAAGACAGCCCCTTTCTCCCATCAGTAACAATGATGTCAGAAAGACAGCCACTTTCTCCCATCAGTAACAATGATGTAATCAAAACAGCCCCTTTCTCCCATCAGTAACAATGATGTAATAAAGACAGCCCCTTTCTTCCATCAGTAACAATGATGTAATCAAAACAGCCCCTTCCTCCCATCAGTAACAATTATGTAATAAAGACAGCCCCTTTCTTCCATGAGTAACAATGATGTAATGAGACAGCCCCTTTCTCCCATCAGTAACAATGATGTAATACGACAGCCCCTTTCTCCCATCAGTAACAATGATGTAAAACGACAGCCCATTCTCCCATGAGTAACAATGATGTAATGAGACAGCCCCTTTCTCCCATCAGTAACAATGATGTAATAAGACAGCCCCTTTCTCTCATGAGTAACAATGATGTAATACGACAGCCCCTTTCTCCCATGAGTAACAATGATGTAATACGACAGCCCCTTTCTCCCATCAGTAACAATGATGTAATAAAGACAGCCCCTTTCTTCCATCAGTAACAATGATGTAATAAGATAGCCCCTTTCTCCCATCAGTAACAATGATGTAATAAGACAGCCCCTTTCTCCCATCAGTAATAACAATTTTTCACTGGACTATGGGGGTCATTCCGAGTTGTTCGCTCGCAAGCTGCTTTTAGCAGCATTGCACACGCTAAGCCGCCGCCTACTGGGAGTGAATTTTAGCTTCTTAAAATTGCGAACGAAAGATTCGCATTATTGCGAAAATACATCTCTGTGCAGTTTCTGAGTAGCTCGAGACTTACTCGGCATCTGCGATCAGTTCAGTGCTTGTCGTTCCTGGTTTGACGTCACAAACACACCCAGCGTTCACCCAGACACTCCTCCGTTTCTCCAGCCACTCCCGCGTTTTTCCCAGAAACGGTAGCGTTTTTTCACACACACTCATAAAACGGCCTGTTTCCGCCCAGAAACACCCACTTCCTGTCAATCACATTACGATCACCAGAACGAAGAAAAAACCGTCAGTAAAATTCCTAACTGCATAGCAAATTTACTTGGCGCAGTCGCAGTGCGGACATTGGGGGTCATTTCGAGTTGTTCGCTCGTTATTTTTTTCTCGCAACGGAGCGATTAGTCGCTAATGCGCATGCGCAATGTCCGCACTGCGACTGCGCCAAGTAAATTTGCTATGCAGTTAGGTATTTTACTCACGGTTTTTTCTTCGTTCTGGTGATCGTAATGTGATTGACAGGAAGTGGGTGTTTCTGGGCGGAAACTGGCCGTTTTATGGGTGTGTGTGAAAAAACGCTACCGTTTCTGGGAAAAACGCGGGAGTGGCTGGAGAAACGGAGGAGTGTCTGGGCGAACGCTGGGTGTGTTTATGACGTCACACCAGGAACGACAAGCACTGAACTGATCGCAGATGCCGAGTAAGTCTCGAGCTACTCAGAAACTGCACAGAGATGTCTTTTCGTTATATTGCGAATCTTTCGTTCGCAATTTTAAGAAGCTAAGATTCACTCCCAGTAGGCGGCGGCTTAGCGTGTGTAAAGCTGCTAAAAGCAGCTTGCGAGCGAACAACTCGGAATGAGGGCCACTGTGCATGCGCACTAAGCGGAAAATCGCTGTGATGCGAAAAAATTTACCGAGCGAACAACTCGGAATGACCACCTATATCATAACACTTCATCACTGCACTACATTCCCCGGGATACGGTCGTTAGGTCTACCCAACTTAGGTCAACACTCATTAGGTCGGCAACTGAAGGTCGACATTGCCATAAGGCCGACATGGCCGTTAGGTCGACATGTACTAGGTCGACAGGTCAAAAGGTCGACATGAGGTTTGTTTGTTTTTTTAAATAATTTTTTGGATTTTTTCATACTTAACGATCCACGTGTACCACGAGTGGAATTGTAATCTGCCCGAAGCATGGTGAGCGAAGCGAGCCATGCGATAGGACACGGTGCACTAATTTGGGTTCCCCGTCACTTGTCGGAGAAAATGACACCAAAAACAGTAAAAAAAACTCATGTCGATCTTTTGACCTGTTGACCTAGTACAGTTCGACCTAACGCCCATGTCGACCTAATGCATATCGACCTTCAGCGGTCAACCTAGTGTCGACCCAATGACCCATACCCCATTCCCCTATCCACCACACTACATCATTATACTACATCCCCTACATGCTGAACTACATTACTACACTACATACCCTATATGCTACACTACATCACTACACTTTTATTTATTTTTCTCTAACGTCCTAGTGGATGCTGGGGACTCCGTAAGGACCATGGGGAATAGACGAGCTCCGCAGGAGACAGGGCACTCTAAGAAAGAATTAGGAATACTGGTGTGCACTGGCTCCTCCCTCTATGTCCCTCCTCCAGACCTCAGTTTGAATCTGTGCCCGGACGAGCTGGGTGCACCTTAGTGAGCTCTCCTGAGCTTGCTAAATAGAAAGTATTTTGATAGGATTTTTTTTATTTTCAGAGAGATCTGCTGGCAACAGACTCTCTGCTACGTGGGACTGAGGGGAGAGAAGCAGCCCTACTAACTGCGGATAGGTCATGCTTCTTAGGCTACTGGACACCATTAGCTCCAGAGGGATCGAACACAGGAACGCACCCTTGGTCGTCCGATCCCAGAGCCGCGCCACCGTCCCCCTCACAGAGCCAGAAGCCGGCGTGAGAAGCAAGAAGACGTCAAAAGCGGCGGCAGAAGACTCCAGTCTTCATATGAGGTAGCGCACAGCACTGCAGCTGTGCGCCATTGCTCCCACATTAAACCCACACACTCCGGTCACTGTAGGGTGCAGGGTGCAGGGGGGGGGGCGCCCTGGGCAGCAATAAGGTACCTCTTGGCAAAAGCAGCATATATACAGTTGGGCACTGTATATATGCATGAGCCCCCGCCATTATTTTACACAAAATTGCGGGACAGAAGCCCGCCGCTGAGGGGGCGGGGCTTCTTCCTCAGCACTCACAAGCGCCATTTTCTCTCCACAGGTCCGCTGAGAGGACGCTCCCCAGGCTCTCCCCTGCAGACTCACGGTAGAAAGAGGGTAAAAAGAGAGGGGGGGCACATAAATTTAGCGCAAAATCAGTGTATACAGCAGCTACTGGGTAAACACTAAGTTACTGTGTAATTCCTGGGTCATATAGCGCTGGGGTGTGTGCTGGCATACTCTCTCTCTGTCTCTCCAAAAGGTCTTGTGGGGGTTCTGTCCTCAAATAGAGCATCCCCTGTGTGTGTGGTGTGTCGGTACGCTTGTGTCGGCATGTTTGACGAGGAAGGCTATGTGGAAGCACAGCAGGTACAAATGAATGTGGGATCGCCGCCGACGGCGCCGACGCCCGATTGGATGGATATGTGGAAGGTTTTAAATGATAATGTTACTTCCTTGCATAAAAGGTTGGATAAAGCTGAGGCCTTGGGACAGTCAGGGTCTCAACCCATGCCTGATCCTACAGCGCAGAGGCCGGCAGGGTCTCAGAAGCGCCCACTATCCCAAATTGTTGACACAGATATCGACACGGATTCTGACTCCAGTGTCGATGGCGATGATGCAAAGTTGCAGCCTAAAATGGCTAAAGCCATCCGCTACATGATTATAGCAATGAAGGATGTATTGCACATCTCAGAGGAAAACCCAGTCCCTGACAAGAGGGTTTATATGTTTGGGGAAAAAAGGCATGAGGTGACCTTTCCCCCTTCACATGAGTTAAATGAGTTATGTGAAAAAGCTTGGGAATCTCCAGATAGGAAAATGCAGATTTCCAAACGGTTGCTTATGGCGTATCCTTTCCCGCCAGCGGACAGGTTACGCTGGGAATCCTCCCCTAGGGTAGACAAAGCTTTGACACGCTTATCTAAGAAGTTAGCCCTGCCGTCACAGGATACGGCCACCTTAAAAGATCCTGCGGATAGAAAGTAGGAAGGTATCCTGAAGTCCGTTTATACACATTCAGGTACCATACTAAGGCCGGCAATTGCGTCGGCCTGGATGTGTAGTGCTGTAGCAGCATGGACAGATACTTTATCTGAGGAACTTGATACCTTGGACAAGGATACTATATTACTGACCCTGGGGCATATAAAAGACGCTGTCCTATATATGAGAGATGCCCAGAGAGACATTAGCCTACTGGGCTCTAGAATTAATGCAATGTCGATTTCTGCCAGAAGGGTCCTGTGGACTCGGCAATGGATAGGTGATGCCGACTCAAAAAGGCACATGGAGGTTTTACCTTATAAGGGTGAGGAATTGTTTGGTGACTGTCTCTCGGACCTAGTTTCCACAGCTACGGCTGGGAAGTCAAATTTTTTGCCATATATTCCCTCACAACCTAAGAAGGCACCATATTACCAAATGCAGTCCTTTCGATCACAAAGAGGCAAGAAAGTCCGAGGTGCGTCCTTTCTTGCCAGAGGCAGGGGTAGAGGAAAGAAGCTGCACAATACAGCTAGTTCCCAGGAACAGAAGTCCTCCCCGGCTTCCACTAAATCCACCGCATGACGCTGGGGCTCCACAGGTGGAGCCAGGATCGGTGGGGGCACGTCTCCGAAATTTCAGCCACCAGTGGGTTCGCTCACGGGTGGATCCCTGGGCTATACAGATTGTATCTCAGAGATACAAGCTGGAATTCGAAGTGATGCCCCCTCATCGTTACCTCAAATCGGCCCTGCCAGCTTCCCCCATAGAGAGGGAAATAGTGTTAGCGGCAATTCACAAATTATATCTCCAGCAGGTGGTGGTAAAGGTTCCCCTCCTGCAACAGGGAAGGGGTTACTATTCCACAATGTTTGTGGTACCGAAACCGGACGGTTCGGTCAGACCCATATTGAATTTAAAATCCCTGAACATTTACCTGAAAAGGTTCAAGTTCAAGATGGAATCGCTCAGAGCGGTCATTGCAAGCCTGGAAGAGGGGGATTTTATGGTGTCTCTGGACATAAAGGATGCTTACCTGCATGTCCCCATTTATCCACCTCATCAGGAGTACCTCAGATTTTTGGTACAGGACTGTCATTACCAACTCCAGATGTTGCCGTTTGGTCTGTCCACGGCACCGAGAATATTTACCAAGGTAATGGCAGAAATGATGGTGCTTCTGCGAAAGCAAGGAGTCACAATTATCCCATACTTGGACGATCTCCTCATAAAGGCGAGGTCCAGAGAGCAGTTGCTGATCAGCGTAGCACACTCTCGGGAAGTGTTGCAACAGCACGGATGGATTCTGAATATTCCAAAGTCGCAGCTGATTCCTACGACGCGTCTGCCCTTCCTGGGCATGATTCTGGACACAGACCAGAAGAAGGTTTTTCTCCCGGTGGAGAAGGCTCAGGAGCTCATGACTCTGGTCAGAGACCTCTTAAAAACAAAACAGGTGTCGGTGCATCAATGCACGCGAGTCCTGGGAAAGATGGTGGCGTCATACGAAGCCATTCCCTTCGGCAGGTTCCATGCGAGGACTTTTCAGTGGGATCTGTTGGACAAGTGGTCCGGATCGCATCTTCAGATGCAGCGGCTGATCACCCTATCCCCCAAAGCCAGGGTGTCTCTTCTGTGGTGGCTGCAGAGTGCTCACCTTCTCAAGGGTTGCAGGTTCGGCATTCAGGACTGGGTCCTGGTGACCACGGATGCAAGCCTCCGAGGGTGGGGGGCAGTCACACAGGGAAGAAATTTCCAGGGTCTGTAGTCAAGTCAGGAGACTTGTCTGCACATCAATATTCTGGAACTAAGGGCCATATACAACGCCCTAAGTCAAGCGGAGCCTCTGCTTCGCAACCAACCGGTGCTGATTCAGTCAGACAACATCACCGCAGTGGCTCATGTAAACCGCCAAGGCGGCACAAGGAGCAGGGTGGCGATGGCGGAAGCCACCAGAATTCTTTGCTGGGTGGAGAATCACGTGCAAGCACTGTCAGCAGTGTTCATTCCGGGAGTGGACAACTGGGAAGCAGACTTCCTCAGCAGACACGACCTACACCCGGGAGAGTGGGGACTTCATCCAGAAGTCTTCGCACAGATTGTGAGTCGGTGGGAACTGCCACAGATAGACATGATGGCGTCCTGCCTCAACAAAAAGCTACAGAGGTATTGCGCCAGGTCAAGAGACCCTCAGGCAGTAGCGGTAGACGCCCTAGTGACACCGTGGGTGTTCCGGTCAGTCTATGTATTTCCTCCTCTTCCTCTCATACCAAAGGTGTTGAGGATAATAAGAAGAAAAGGAGTGAGAACAATCCTCATTGTTCCAGATTGGCCAAGACGGACCTGGTATCCAGATCTGCAGGAACTGCTCACAGAAGATCCGTGGCCTCTTCCTCTAAGACAGGACCTGTTGCAACAGGGACCCTGTCTGTTCCAAGACTTACCGCAGCTGCGTTTGACGGCATGGCGGTTGAACGCCGGATCCTAGCAGAAAAAGGTATTCCGGATGAGGTTATTCCTACGCTAATAAAGGCTAGGAAGGACGTGACGGCTACACATTATCACCGTATATAGCGAAAATATGTGGCTTGGTGCGAGGCCAGGAATGCCCCTACAGAGGAATTCCAGCTGGGCCGTTTCCTTCACTTCCTACAGTCGGGAGTGACTTTGGGCCTAAAATTTGGGTCCATTAAGGTCCAGATTTCGGCCCTATCCATTTTCTTTCAAAAAGAACTGGCTTCTCTTCCTGAAGTTCAGACGTTTGTAAAGGGAGTGCTGCATATTCAGCCCCCGTTTGTGCCTCCAGTGGCACCTTGGATCTTAACGTGGTATTGAGTTTCCTGAAATCACACTGGTTTGAGCCACTTAAAACCGTGGAGTTAAAATATCTCACGTGGAAGGTGGTCATGCTATTAGCCTTGGCTTCGGCTAGGCGTGTGTCAGAATTGGCGGCTTTGTCACATAAAAGCCCCTATCTGGTTTTCCATATGGACAGGGCAGAATTGCGGACTCGTCCACAATTTCTGCCAAAAGTGGTGTCATCTTTTCATATGAACCAACCTATTGTGGTACCTGTGGCTACTCGTGACTTGGAGGATTCCGAGTTACTAGATGTAGTCAGGGCTTTGAAGGTTTATGTAGCCAGAACGGCTAGAGTCAGGAAAACTGAGTCGTTGTTTATCCTGTATGCATCCAACAAGCTGGGTGCTCCTGCTTCAAAGCAAACTATTGCTCGCTGGATCTGTAACACGATTCAGCAGGCTCATTCTGCGGCTGGTTTGCCGCTTTCAAAATCAGTAAAAGCCCATTCCACTAGGAAGGTGGGCTCTTCTTGGGCGGCTGCCCGAGGGGTCTCGGCATTACAGCTTTGCCGAGCGGCTACTTGGTCAGGTCCAAACACCTTTGCAAAGTTCTACAAGTTTGGTACCCTGGCTGAGGAGGACCTTGTGTTTGCTCATTCGGTGCTGCAGAGTCATCCGCACTCTCCCGCCCGTTTGGGAGCTTTGGTATAATCCCCATGGTCCTTACGGAGTCCCCAGCATCCACTAGGACGTTAGAGAAAATAAGATTTTACTTACCGGTAAATCTATTTCTCGTAGTCCGTAGTGGATGCTGGGCGCCTGTCCCAAGTGCGGACTTCTTCTGCAATACTTGTATATAGTTATTGCTTAAATAAGGGTTATGTTATGGTTGCATCAGGGTTATCTGATGCTCTGTTGTTGTTCATGCTGTTAACTGGGTAAAGTTTATCACGAGTTATACGGTGTGATTGGTGTGGCTGGTGTGAGTCTTACCCTGGATTCCAAAATCCTTTCCTTGTACTGTCAGCTCTTCCAGGCACAGTTTCCTTAACTGAGGTCTGGAGGAGGGACATAGAGGGAGGAGCCAGAGCACACCAGTAGTCCTAATTCTTTCTTAAAGTGCCCTGTCTCCTGCGGAGCCCATCTATTCCCCATGGTCCTAACGGAATCCCCAGCATCCACTACGGACTACGAAAAATAGATTTACCGGTAAGTAAAATCTTATTATTACCAGTTATTTATATAGCGCACACATATTCCGCAGTGCTTTCAGAGAATATTTGCCCATTCACATCAGTCCCTGCCCCAGTGGAGCTTACAATCTATATTCCCTACCACATGTACACACAGACACATTCACTAGGGTTAATTTTGTTGGGAGCCAAATAACCTACCAGTATATTTTTGGATTGTGAGAGGAAACCGGAGTACCCGGAGGAAACCTACGCAAGTACAGGGAGAATATACAAACTCCACACAGTTAGGGCCATGGTACTGTAGGAATCGAACCCATGACCTCAGTGCTGTGAGGCAGTAATGCTAACCATTACACCATCCGTACTGCCCCGTTCTGTACTACACTACATCCCCTTATATGCTACACCACATCAGTGCACTAAATGCCCCTCTATACTTCAATACATTACTACACTACATACCCTATATGGTATACTACATCACTACACTACATCCCCCTATAAGCTACACCAAACCCCCAATCTGGGAGGCAAAACAGAGGTTGATACTGCTAACTGGGAGCACAGTGCCAATAATAAAGTCTGTCCTTAAACTCACCACAAAGCTGCTGTAGTGATACTCGGTGAGAGTTGGAAGTTGCCCATGCTCTTAGTTTTCACTGTCAAGTGGATAGCTAGCAAAGTGAGCCTTTCTGTAACATCGGTGACTGCACCTGTTAACAAGCAAAATCCTGGGGCAGCGGGCCCTCTCAATGGTGTGTAGCCGGCAGCTTGTTATCGGTTGGTGCTGGGCAGGCAGCTGGGATCATAAAACACAGCACCAATGGCTCGCTTCTATTAGTGATGAGCGGGTTCGGTTCCTCGGAATCCGAACCCCCCCGAACTTCAGCCTTTTTACACGGGTCTGAGGCAGGTTCGAACCTTCCCGCCTTGCTCGGCTAACCCGAGCGCGCCCGAACGACATCATCCCGCTGTCGGATTCTCGCGAGGCTCGGATTCTATCGCGAGACTCGGATTCTATATAAGGAGCCGCGCGTCGCCGCCATTTTCACACGTGCATTGAGATTGATAGGGAGAGGACGTGGCTGGCGTCCTCTCCGTTTATAGAGAAGAGAGTAGAGAGTTAGAGACACTATTTAGTATTTACTAATTTTGGGGAGCATATTAGGACTGGAGTACTACTACTTGCTGATAGTGTGACCAGTGACCATTGACCACCAGTTTAATTAATCTGTTCTCTGCCTGAAAAAAAAAGATACACAGTGTGACACAGTCACATACCATATCTGTGCTCAGCCTCAGTGTGCTGCATCATCATATGTAATACTGTATATCTGACTGTGCTGAGTGCTCACTGCTCACACAGCTTAATTGTGGGGGAGACTGGGGAGCAGTTAGAGCAGGAGTACATAAATAATATATTTTAAGTACAGTGCACACTTTTGCTGCCAGAGTGCCACACTGCCAGTGTGACTGACCAGTGACCACACTGACCACCAGTATATTGTGATTGTCTGCTTAGGACGGAGTACTACTTGCTGATAGTGTGACCAGTGACCAGTGACCACCACCAGTTTAATTAATCCGTTCTCTGCCTGAAAAAAAAACGATACACAGTGTGACACAGTCACATACCATATCTGTGCTCAGCCCAGTGTGCTGCATCATATGTAATACTGTATATCATTATCTGACTGTGCTGAGTGCTCACTGCTCACACAGCTTAATTGTGGGGGAGACTGGGGAGCAGTTATAGCAGGAGTACATATTTTAAGTACAGTGCACACTTTTGCTGCCAGAGTGCCACTGCCAGTGTGACTGACCAGTGACCACTGACCACCAGTATATTGTGATTGTCTGCTGACCACCAGTATATTGTGATTGTCTGCCTGAAAAAGTTAAACACTCGTCGTGTGGTGTTTTTATAAACGCATTCTGCAGACAGTGTCCAGCAGGTCCGTCATTACATAATATATACCTGTCCGGCTGCAGTACTAGTGTGATATATATATATTTTTTAATTTTATCTCATTATCATCCAGTCTATAGTAGCAGCAGACACAGTACGGTAGTCCACGGCTGTAGCTACCTCTGTGTCGGCAGTCGCTCGTCCATCCATAATTGTATACCACCTACCCGTGGTTTTTTTTTCTATCTTCTTGATACTAGTAGCTTACTTTAGGAGTCTGCAGTGCTGACAGACAGTGTCCAGCAGGTCCGTCATTACATAATATATACCTGTCCGGCTGCAGTACTAGTGTGATATATATATATATATATTTTAATTTTATCTCATTATCATCCAGTCTATATTAGCAGCAGACACAGTACGGTAGTCCACGGCTGTAGCTACCTCTGTGTCAGCAGTCGCTCGTCCATCCATAATTGTATACCACCTACCCGTGGTTTTTTTTTCTATCTTCTTGATACTAGTAGCTTACTTTAGGAGTCTGCAGTGCTGACAGACAGTGTCCAGCAGGTCCGTCATTACATAATATATATACCTGTCCGGCTGCAGTACTAGTGTGATATATATATATATTTTAATTTTATCTCATTATCATCCAGTCTATATTAGCAGCAGACACAGTACGGTAGTCCACGGCTGTAGCTACCTCTGTGTCGGCAGTCGCTCGTCCATCCATAATTGTATACCACCTACCCGTGGTTTTTTTTTCTATCTTCTTGATACTAGTAGCTTACTTTAAGAGTCTGCAGTGCTGACAGACAGTGTCCAGCAGGTCCGTAATTACATAATATATATACCTGTCCGGCTGCAGTACTAGTGTGATATATATATATATTTTAATTTTATCTCATTATCATCCAGTCTATATTAGCAGCAGACACAGTACGGTAGTCCACGGCTGTAGCTACCTCTGTGTCGGCAGTCGCTCGTCCATCCATAATTGTATACCACCTACCCGTGGTTTTTTTTTCTATCTTCTTGATACTAGTAGCTTACTTTAGGAGTCTGCAGTGCTGACAGACAGTGTCCAGCAGGTCCGTCATTACATAATATATATACCTGTCCGGCTGCAGTACTAGTGTGATATATATATATATTTTATTTTTATCTCATTATCATCCAGTCTATATTAGCAGCAGACACAGTACGGTAGTCCACGGCTGTAGCTACCTCTGTGTCGGCAGTCGCTCGTCCATCCATAAGTATACTAGTATCCATCCATCTCCATTGTTTACCTGAGGTGCCTTTTAGTTGTGCCTATTAAAATATGGAGAACAAAAATGTTGAGGTTCCAAAAATAGGGAAAGATCAAGATCGACTTCCACCTCGTGCTGAAGCTGCTGCCACTAGTCATGGCCGAGACGATGAAATTCCATCAACGTCGTCTGCCAAGGCCGATGCCCAATGTCATAGTACAGAGCATGTAAAATCCAAAACACCAAATATCAGTAAAAAAAGGACTCAAAAATCTAAAATAAAATTGTCGGAGGAGAAGCGTAAACTTGCCAATATGCCATTTACCACACGGAGTGGCAAGGAACGGCTGAGGTCCTGGCCTATGTTCATGGCTAGTGGTTCAGCTTCACATGAGGATGGAAGCACTCAGCCTCTCGCTAGAAAAATGAAAAGACTCAAGCTGGCAAAAGCACAGCAAAGAACTGTGCGTTCTTCGAAATCCCAAATCCACAAGGAGAGTCCAATTGTGTCGGTTGCGATGCCTGACCTTCCCAACACTGGACGTGAAGAGCATGCGCCTTCCACCATTTGCACGCCCCCTGCAAGTGCTGGAAGGAGCACCCGCAGTCCAGTTCCTGATAGTCAGATTGAAGATGTCAGTGTTGAAGTACACCAGGATGAGGAGGATATGGGTGTTGCTGGGGAGGAAATTGACAAGGAGGATTCTGATGGTGAGGTGGTTTGTTTAAGTCAGGCACCCGGGGAGACACCTGTTGTCCGTGGGAGGAATAGGGCCATTGACATGCCTGGTGAAAATACCAAAAAAATCAGCTCTTCGGTGTGGAAGTATTTCAACAGAAATGCGGACAACATTTGTCAAGCCGTGTGTTGCCTTTGTCAAGCTGTAATAAGTAGGGGTAAGGACGTTAACCACCTCGGAACATCCTCCCTTATACGTCACCTGCAGCGCATTCATAATAAGTCAGTGACAAGTTCAAAAACTTTGGGCGACAGCGGAAGCAGTCCACTGACCAGTAAATCCCTTCCTCTTGTAACCAAGCTCACGCAAACCACCCCACCAACTCCCTCAGTGTCAATTTCCTCCTTCCCCAGGAATGCCAATAGTCCTGCAGGCCATGTCACTGGCAATTCTGACGAGTCCTCTCCTGCCTGGGATTCCTCCGATGCATCCTTGCGTGTAACGCCTACTGCTGCTGTTGTTGCTGCTGGGAGTCGATGGTCATCCCAGAGGGGAAGTCGTAAGACCACTTTTACTACTTCCACCAAGCAATTGACTGTCCAACAGTCCTTTGCGAGGAAGATGAAATATCACAGCAGTCATCCTGCTGCAAAGCGGATAACTGAGGCCTTGGCATCCTGGGTGGTGAGAAACGTAATTCCGGTATCCATCATTACTGCAGAGCCAACTAGAGACTTGTTGGAGGTACTGTGTCCCCGGTACCAAATACCATCTAGGTTCCATTTCTCTAGGCAGGCGATACCGAAAATGTACACAGACCTCAGAAAAAGAGTCACCAGTGTCCTAAAAAATGCAGCTGTACCCAATGTCCACTTAACCACGGACATGTGGACAAGTGGAGCAGGGCAGGGTCAGGACTATATGACTGTGACAGCCCACTGGGTAGATGTATGGACTCCCGCCGCAAGAACAGCAGCGGCGGCACCAGTAGCAGCATCTCGCAAATGCCAACTCTTTCCTAGGCAGGCTACGCTTTGTATCACCGGTTTCCAGAATACGCACACAGCTGAAAACCTCTTACGGCAACTGAGGAAGATCATCGCGGAATGGCTTACCCCAATTGGACTCTCCTGTGGATTTGTGGCATCGGACAACGCCAGCAATATTGTGTGTGCATTAAATATGGGCAAATTCCAGCACGTCCCATGTTTTGCACATACCTTGAATTTGGTGGTGCAGAATTATTTAAAAAACGAGAGGGGCGTGCAAGAGATGCTGTCGGTGGCCAGACGAATTGCGGGACACTTTCGGCGTACAGGCACCACGTACAGAAGACTGGAGCACCACCAAAAACGCCTGAACCTGCCCTGCCATCATCTGAAGCAAGAAGTGGTAACGAGGTGGAATTCAACCCTATATATGCTTCAGAGGTTGGAGGAGCAGCAAAAGGCCATTCAAGCCTATACAATTGAGCACGATATAGGAGGTGGAATGCACCTGTCTCAAGCGCAGTGGAGAATGATTTCAACGTTGTGCAAGGTTCTGCTGCCCTTTGAACTTGCCACACGTGAAGTCAGTTCAGACACTGCCAGCCTGAGTCAGGTCATTCCGCTCATCAGGCTTTTGCAGAAGAAGCTGGAGACATTGAAGGAGGAGCTAACACAGAGCGATTCCGCTAGGCATGTGGGACTTGTGGATGGAGCCCTTAATTCGCTTAACAAGGATTCACGGGTGGTCAATCTGTTGAAATCAGAGCACTACATTTTGGCCACCGTGCTCGATCCTAGATTTAAAACCTACCTTGGATCTCTCTTTCCGGCAGACACAAGTCTGCTGGGGTTCAAAGACCTGCTGGTGAGAAAATTGTCAAGTCAAGCGGAACGCGACCTGTCAACATCTCCTCCTTCACATTCTCCCGCAACTGGGGGTGCGAGGAAAAGGCTCAGAATTCCGAGCCCACCCGCTGGCGGTGATGCAGGGCAGTCTGGAGCGACTGCTGATGCTGACATCTGGTCCGGACTGAAGGACCTGCCAACGATTACGGACATGTCGTCTACTGGCACTGCATATGATTCTCTCCCCATTGAAAGAATGGTGGAGGATTATATGAGTGACCGCATCCAAGTAGGCACGTCAGACAGTCCGTACTTATACTGGCAGGAAAAAGAGGCAATTTGGAGGCCCTTGCACAAACTGGCTTTATTCTACCTAAGTTGCCCTCCCACAAGTGTGTACTCCGAAAGAGTGTTTAGTGCCGCCGCTCACCTTGTCAGCAATCGGCGTACGAGGTTACTTCCAGAAAATGTGGAGAAGATGATGTTCATTAAAATGAATTATAATCAATTCCTCCGTGGAGACATTGACCAGCAGCAATTGCCTCCACAAAGTACACAGGGAGCTGAGATGGTGGATTCCAGTGGGGACGAATTGATAATCTGTGAGGAGGGGGATGTACACGGTGATATATCGGAGGATGATGATGAGGTGGACATCTTGCCTCTGTAGAGCCAGTTTGTGCAAGGAGAGATTAATTGCTTCTTTTTTGGTGGGGGTCCAAACCAACCCGTCATTTCAGTCACAGTCGTGTGGCAGACCCTGTCACTGAAATGATGGGTTGGTTAAAGTGTGCATGTCCTGTTTATACAACATAAGGGTGGGTGGGAGGGCCCAAGTACAATTCCATCTTGCACCTCTTTTTTCTTTCATTTTTCTTTGCGTCATGTGCTGTTTGGGGAGTGTTTTTTGGAAGGGCCATCCTGCGTGACACTGCAGTGCCACTCCTAGATGGGCCAGGTGTTTGTGTCGGCCACTAGGGTCGCTTAGCTTACTCACACAGCTACCTCATTGCGCCTCTTTTTTTCTTTGCGTCATGTGCTGTTTGGGGAGTGTTTTTTGGAAGGGCCATCCTGCGTGACACTGCAGTGCCACTCCTAGATGGGCCAGGTGTTTGTGTCGGCCACTAGGGTCGCTTAGCTTACTCACACAGCTACCTCATTGCGCCTCTTTTTTTCTTTGCATCATGTGCTGTTTGGGGAGTGTTTTTTGGAAGGGCCATCCTGCGTGACACTGCAGTGCCACTCCTAGATGGGCCAGGTGTTTGTGTCGGCCACTAGGGTCGCTTAGCTTACTCACACAGCTACCTCATTGCGCCTCTTTTTTTCTTTGCGTCATGTGCTGTTTGGGGAGTGTTTTTTGGAAGGGCCATCCTGCGTGACACTGCAGTGCCACTCCTAGATGGGCCAGGTGTTTGTGTCGGCCACTAGGGTCGCTTAGCTTACTCACACAGCTACCTCATTGCGCCTCTTTTTTTCTTTGCGTCATGTGCTGTTTGGGGAGTGTTTTTTGGAAGGGCCATCCTGCGTGACACTGCAGTGCCACTCCTAGATGGGCCAGGTGTTTGTGTCGGCCACTTGGGTCGCTTAGCTTAGTCATCCAGCGACCTCGGTGCAAATTTTAGGACTAAAAATAATATTGTGAGGTGTGAGGTGTTCAGAATAGACTGAAAATGAGTGGAAATTATGGTTTTTGAGGTTAATAATACTTTGGGATCAAAATGACCCCCAAATTCTATGATTTAAGCTGTTTTTTAGGGTTTTTTGAAAAAAACACCCGAATCCAAAACACACCCAAATTCAACAAAAAAAAATCGGTGAGGTTTTGCCAAAACGCGGTCGAACCCAAAACACGGCCGCGGAACCGAAGCCAAAACCAAAACACAAAACCTGAAAAATTTCAAGTGCACATCTCTAGCTTCTATAGCTTGCACGGTGCACCGCACGCTAGTCACAGCACTGCATGGCAAAGAAGAGAGTTTAAGACAGTAGCCGGCTTAGGAGAGATCCCAGGTACTGGAGCTCACCTGCACAGCATCGGAGCCAGCTGCGGGCTGACAGGTGGGTCAGAGACACTGCCCGGGAGCCGTCTGCTGTCTCACTGGAGCAGCATAGCACTGCCAGTAAAAAACATACAAACCTGCTCCTCTGTAACTCCTCGGCGCCCCCTCAAATCCTGCAGCTGGGGCGCATGCCGCCTTAGCCCCCTCCCCCCCATCCCAGTTGCGTCCCTGCTTCTACCCCACATGTGTCACCCCTGTCTGTCTGCTCCTACCCTTCAGAATATAAACACTCTCCCCTCATGTGCATTTCCATCTCATCACTATTTCTACTTCATACTCCCTGCAACGGCACCTAAGCCTCAGTTTCTGACCACCCTGATGATTATTTCAGTGTCCTGTCCCCTGATGCAGAAATATTAATATATCATTATTTGTCCTACATTGTCTTATACTGTAAAGTGGGGTACACATTCGACAACATGCAAATGATATGATGTCGCTCATGATTTCCCTTGAAATCCCTGGAACTCCTGGACAAACGGTATTATGCTTACACACTGAGCGATTTTACACAAGACCAAACAGAGGGGGTAATTCAGATCTGATCATAGATGTGCTAAATTTTACGATCATTTACTCTGACATGCGGGCGGCGCCCAGACACAGGGCTAGTCTGCCCTGCATGTCAAGCATCCCCCACACACAGTGGAAAAAGCATCGCACTGCGGTGATGCTTTTGCACCTGGCGAGTAGCTCCCTGGCAGCGCAGCTCCTGTGCGCTGGCAGGCTGCTACCCGCCGCGTCCCAGGTCACATCGGCTGCGAGTGACGTCACGCAGCCACCGTGGTCCGCCCCCTGAACGGTCCGAGCACGCCTGCATTGTCCCGACCATGCCCCGCACCATCCCGCTCCGCAACCGCCTCTTCCTGTCAATCAGGCAGAGGCGATCGCAGCTCAGAGATGCTGTTAGCATCTCACTGGGCTACCGGGGTGCGCGCACGCACTCCACAAAGTGATTCAGACTGTGATCGCTGCTGCTGCACCTAGTTGTTAACGACATTTTCAAAATTGAGCTGCATGGTACAGTACGTACACAGTGGAGGATAATACAAATTTGTTGTAACAATGGGGGTAATTCCAAGTTGATCGCAGCAGGAAATTTTTTAGCAGTTGGGCAAAACCATTTGCACTGCAGGGGGGCAGATATAACATTTGCAGAGAGAGTTAGATTTGGCTGGGTTATTTTGTTTCTGTGCAGGGTAAATACTGGCTGCTTTATTTTTACACTGCAATTTAGATTGCAGATTGAACTCACCACACCCAAATCTAACTCTCTCTGTACATGTTAAATCTGCCTCCCCTGCAGTGCACATGGTTTTGCCCAACTGCTAACAAAGTTCCTGCTGCGATCAACTCAGAATTACCCCCAATGTGTCGTTATCGGCAAATTCATTTAAAATGTTGTCTACTGTGTAGTGTACCCAGCTTAAGTCATTGTTTTCTTGTTTTGCTCATTTATTTATGTACTGTGTTAAGCGCTGCGTAGCTCTTGTAGCACATATAACAGAAACGATAATAATAATTGTTAAGTTTGATTAACTTACAGGAAAAAGCAGTACCTTATTACACAGGAGTTTTTGGCCGCTGCGGCCGCTGAATGCAATCTGTAACCCCTGTACTGTATAAGCACTTTGCGTACACAAGCCCGTACTGTGGCCCTCATTCCGAGTTGATCGCTCGGTATTTTTCATCGCATCGCAGTGAAATTCCGCTTAGTACGCATGCGCAATATTCGCACTGCGACTGCGCCAAGTAATTTTACAATGGAGTTAGTATTTTTACTCACGGCTTTTTCATCGCTCCGGCGATCGTAATGTGATTGACAGGAAATGGGTGTTACTGGGCGGAAACAGGCCGTTTTATGGGCGTGCGGGAAAAAACGCTACCGTTTCCGGAAAAAAACGCAGGAGTGGCCGGGGAAACGGGGGAGTGTCTGGGCGAACGCTGGGTGTGTTTGTGACGTCAAAACAGGAACGACAAGCACTGAACTGATCGCAGATGCCGAGTAAGTCTGAAGCTACTCTGAAACTGCTAAGTAGTTAGTAATCGCAATATTGCGAATACATCGGTCGCAATTTTAAGAAGCTAAGATTCACTCCCAGTAGGCGGCGGCTTAGCGTGAGTAACTCTGCTAAAATCGCCTTGCGAGCGATCAACTCGGAATGAGGGCCAGTGTACGTACTTTGTGTACACACGCCGAACGGGGCATAATGAGTCCGCACTTTGCGTACACGCGCCGACACGCTGTCAGCACAATGCAGCTACACGTGTGGCTGAAATACACTTTAAACAGAAATGGAATGCGACACCAGTAGTTGTATGTTATGTTGTGGTCCAACGCAGCAACAATATTTACTAAAAGGGGATATACAATGAAATACAACAATATCACAGAGAAGAAGCTGCAACCAATGGATACATACGTTTGTTCGCCTGCGCCACCCAGATCCGGTCCTCAGTCAGTCTAGCAAGATGACCTTCAGAGAATAGACTGGGACCGGCCAGGAGGCCTTGCTTTTATACAATTGTCCAAAACACAGTACAAAGGAAACTGTAAGCTCTTCATCCATAGGTCAGGGGGCAGGTCATTTACAGTACATGAGGGGTCATAGGTTGGTTTGAATAGGTGGGCGATGCTTGGTCCAGGTGTACTTGCAGATGTCTTCCACTGGGTTCCCGCCAAATATCATGAGTACAGTAATTACAGTATGATATGAATATTGTATTCCTGCGCGTATCTATGCGCAGGAACATGCTACAATCTGTAAACTGCAACCGGAATGTAGCCCTTGAAATACTGTACATCTGGATACCAAACACTATGTCCTAACCTGATTCTGTCCCCTCATATCCTGTAAAGCTGGATATCTCTATTGTTCTATTTCCTAAGTAAATGTAACTTGCTGGTGTGGTGTGTGTGGACTATGTGTACATTATGAACTATGTGGATAAAATATCAGATATGTCTTTGTGGCTTTTCTATGTGAATGCATATGTTACTGTAATTACTCATACCATGCGCTAATACGCAGGGCTTTGCGAGCCAATGTACGCAGCGTGCGGGTATGCGCACGCACGGCAGAACAAGTACACGCACGGAGGCCTCTCTGTGTGGTGTTTGTACATGTTGGATGTGAGTATAATATTTTCAACTTCGACGGTCCACCCATTGGCAGTAAACAAAAACTGCCACACATTACTAATAATACTGAAAATATTTCATATTCAATATGTACAACATTCGGGTAACAGGAGGAGGAGTTGTAGGTGGGAAATATATATCCTAGTCGGATAGGAAAAAGCATGTATGTATGAGTAAATGTTTGAGGAGGATGTATCATCGTGCCGTGTGAGTTCTAAGAAAGCTTCGAGGTACTGCGAAGTATACATTTAATCCTTCTCATCCCATATTAAGGGTCTGTACATGGGCAAACAAACATTACCGAGCTCTTTCTAGGCGAGGGCCATTAGCCCTCACCTTGTTCGGCTTCCTATAATAATAAATGGGGAGCACCATTTATCTGATGATGCATGTGGGGAGATGTATGTGTATGCCATTATGTGTGGATAAAGTTTATCGACTGTGTGTTATTAACTGAAATTTGCAGAGATGAGAGCAAGACATAAAAGATACATTCACATAAATTAGGGTATGCTGACGTCATTTCCAGTTGTAGATCTCTGGGTAGAGGGGGAAACAAAAAGATGGTGAAAGAAACTATGCTGTGAAATTCATTTACATTCCTTATCACAACACTTGTTTCTACGGTTGGGTCATAAATCAAATCTGCCGCTGTTACAATGCGCTCGCTCCTTAGACTCATCAAATTTGTGTTATGTTTTCGCAGCGTAAAAATTCGAACACATCTGAATATCAGACCGATAATTATGACGACACCCAGGATACAGAGGAGAAACTTTCCCATGCTTGCAATCACGTTTTGTGACCACTCTCCTAACCCAGAGAACCATTTGAGTGGGTTCAACCATGAGGCCCATCCAGTCAATTCATTACCCACAGCCGCTAAAGGTTGTGTTTCCTTCTGAACTCCCACTTCAACTGCAAGATCTCGTCCATCTTTTGATCTCCGTTGGATCCTCAGTGCTGTTGGTAATATAAGTACAGCACTTCAATCCATATTGAGTTGCCAGAGTAACACAATATCCACCCGTCACAGCCGTGATGTAATTTAAGACCATCCTGTGCTGGACCAGTTCCTTTTTGTAGGCCTGTAGTTCCCTACCCGTTTACCTGAAGGTGTCATCATACATCTCAGTGATATTATCTATCAAGTTCACTAGCGCATGGATATACCTATAATTTATAATTCCTCTGGCAGTATGGGTGATATCTAATGCGAGAAGAATCTGAATCCCGGTAGATTCATGGATCAAATTAGAGGCTGCAAGCTCTCCCCTAGCTATGAGGTGTCTCTTGAAAATGTGTTCATAGTGGGTGTGAGTATAAGGAGGTGGGGCGCTGCGGTGAATATCTTTCATTTTGTCATGTGCGATGGTCATAACCTCTGGTAGTACTCTGCCTATGTACCATAACCCTTCAGAGCCCGGAGTAAGCCACTTGTACGCCTTCCTTCCACATATGAAATAAGCATCGTCTGGAAGAACATAGGGGACGAAATTCGTCAGAATCATGTCACAAATAACTTTCACGAAGAAACCCGTCTCTAGCTCTTCCATCTGTTTGATACAAGTATCGGGCTGGATGATGTACGCACAGTATCCTTGCGACACTTTTCCAGCCCACATGGTTTTGGTCCCACGTGTGTACCTGTATCGGAAGTACTTCCCACTTGTGGTTATCCCACGTACAAGTTCGGAGTTGATGGGTTCTTTATCAGCTCTATGTGAGAAAGTCATTGTCTGATTGTTCCATGTTACCTCCTAATTTCCTGGTTTCCGGAAATTGGACACATTGAAACACAGTAGTGACCTATCTACATGGTACTGGTGGAGCTTCAAGCTAGGGGGCCTAGATATATTGAATTTCCTGTCCACCGGTCTCCCCCCATGTAATTTGAGTACCTCATTTATTTTTAAGGGGTATGGCACTAATCCCGATTTACTCTGTCCTTGAGGTACTTGTGAGCACACCCAGCATTCCGTTTGGTTTAAGACCGTACCCACTAATGAGTGATAATCACTCAAAGGGTGTCCGCCAATGTTGATATTATTACGTGACTGACATCTCTGGATGCACCCATCTTCGACTATGTTATCGCAGTACTTACATATGCAGTATTCATCAGACAATAACCCTTCACATTACCTCCGAGCTCCGTGACTGTCACGATCCGGGTGTCTGGTCGCCATTTTCTACCAGTTCTCCTGAGATTGGCTCAGCGTGCCAGGCCCGGGTCATAACTGTGTTTTGTTTTACATTTCATTTTTATGTTACCTGTGGTGCCAGCTCAGCGGCCTTCTTAGTGTTTCCACTTAGCTGGGTATGGCGCTCTTAGCCCCATCGCAGCCGTCACCGCTGCACCCGCAATCTTACTGTATGGAGTCTAAGTGTGGCGTCCTCTGTGAGCCACGGCCGCCGCTGTCATCTCTGTGGCCGCTGTGAGTGTGTAGGAGAGCGTGGAGTCCTCTGCTGCCACGGCCTCCGCCGCCATTGTTGTTTGGCACATGGTTCTTTCCCCTTTAAAACGCTGTCATGGGCGCAGCCATGTTGGACCAAGTCACATGTCATTCTTCTTCCAATCCGCAGTGCTACTGGTGCCTGTGTCAAGTTGTCAGCCAATGTCTGTTCACCAGTGGGTATAAATATCCTGTCTCAACACCCAGGAAGTTGCCAGTGCTTCAATTGTTTTTCCAGTGATTCCAGTCTTCAGCTTCACTAGAGACTCTCCTGTGTTATACTCTGCAGTACAGCCTGACTCCCCTGTGTTTATTCTCTGCGGTGCAGCCTGCTTCTCCAGTGATAACTCTCTGCGGTGCAGCCTGCTTCTCCTGTGATAGTTCTCTGCAGTGCAGCCTGCTTCTCCTGTGATAGTTCTCTGCAGTGCAGCCTGCTTCTCCTGTGATAGTTCTCTGCAGTGCAGCCTGCTTCTCCAGTGATACCTCTCTGCGGTGCAGCCTGCTTCTCCTGTGATAACTGTCTGCGGTGCAGCCTGCTTCTCCTGTGATAGTTCTCTGCAGTGCAGCCTGCTTCTCCAGTGATAACTCTCTGCGGTGAAGCCTGCTTCTCCTGTGATAGTTTTCTGCAGTGCAGCCTGCTTCTCCTGTGATAACTCTCTGCGGTGCAGTCTGCCTCTCCTGTGATAACCCTCAGTGGTGCAACCTGACTTTCCTACCATTTTCACCCTATTTCAGCAGAGTATATGCTTTGGCTATCAGTAGCTTCTCCAGCGGAACTTTGTTCACATTAATCCCAATCAGTGGCGTAACTACTGCCCCCGCAGTCCTCGCGGTGGCTTGGGGGCGAGGGGCTGCGGGGGCGCCACTGATTTACAGCAGACTGACATGCGGACGAGCGTCCGCATGTCAGTCTGCAGTCTCCTTCCCTCCGCCGCTTTTTGGAGGGACACGGAGGGCACACAGCTCGTCTCTCCTGTGTCCCTCCTGCTGCATCATCTCCGGCGGCCGCGGGTCTAATAGGGGGAAGTGCCGTCCGTGAGCTCTAATTGGCTCACGAACCGGCACTTCCCCCTATTAGACCCGCGGCCGCCGGAGATGATGCAGCAGGAGGGACACAGGAGAGACGAGCTGTGCCCTCCGTGTCCCTCCAAAAAGCGACGGCGGGGGGGGGGGGTAAATATCTGGCACTGGGGGCATATATGGCACGGGGGGAGGGAAGAATATCTGGCACTGGGGCATTTCTGGCACTGGGGGGAATATCTGGCACTGGGGGCATATCTGGCACTGGGGGGGGGGATATCTGGCACTGGGGCATATATGGCACTGGGGGGGAATATCTGGCACTGGGGGCATATCTGGCACTGGAGGGGGGGATATCTGGCACTGGGGGCATATATGGCACGGGGCATATATGGCACTGGGGGGAATATCTGGCACTGGGGGCATGTATGGCACTGGGGGGGGATATCTGGCACTGGGGCATATATGGCACTGGGGGGAATATCTGGCACTGGGGGGGGGGATATCTGGCACTGGGGCATATATGGCACTGGGGGGAATATCTGGCACTGGGGGTAATATCTGGCACTGGGGGGGGATATCTGGCACTGGGGCATATATGGCACTGGGGGGGAATATCTGGCACTGGGGGCATATATGGCACTGGGGGGGAATATCTGGCACTGGGGGCATATGTGGCACTGGGGGGGTATATGTGTACCTGGCACATGGGGGGGACGACTATATTTGGCACTGGGGCATGTAAGTACCTGGCACCGTGGGGGAATATCTGGCACTGGGGACATATGTGGCACTGGGAGCACAGCCCTAGCAACAAGGACTACCTCCTAGCAACGAGCATGACACCCAGTGCATGAAACACCTGGCAACGAGCATGACACCCAGTGCATGAAACCCCTGGCAACGAGCATGACACCCAGTGCATGAAACCCCTGGCAACGAGCATGACACCCTGAGCATGAAAACCCCTGGCACCGTGCATGGAACCAAGAGCATGAAACCCCTGGCAACGAGCATGACACCCAGTGCATGAAACCCCTGACAACGAGCAGGTAATTGAAAAGTAATTAGAAGCCTTACTGTAGGACTTAATGTGTAATGGGCATTACGGTGTGTGGCATAATGTATCACGGACATTGCGGTGTGTGTCATAATGTGTCACAGGCATTACGGTGTATGGTATACTATATCGCAGGCATTGTGATATGTGGTATAATGTCTCAGGGTCATTGCAGTGTGTGGCATAATGTATCACGGACATTGCGGTGTGTGTCATAATGTGTCAGGCATTACGGTGTGTGGTATACTATATCACGGGCATTGTGGTATGTGGTATAATGTCTCAGGGTCATTGCAGTGTGGCATAATACATAACGGGCATTGCAATGTGTGGCATAGGGTATAACGGGCAGGGCATTGCGGTATGTGTCACAGGCATTACGGTGTATGGTATACTATATCACGGGTATTGTGGTATAATGTCTCAAGGTCATTGCAGTGTGTGGCATAATGTGTCACAGGCATTGTATGTGCTATAATGTATCGGGCATTGCAGTGTGTGGCATAATGTATAACGGGCATTGCGATTCCTGGCATAATGTGTCACAGGCATTACGGTGTGTGGCATAATGTGTCGGGGGCATTACAGTGTGTGCATATTGTGTCGTGCATTATTGTGTGCGGCATAATGTCTAAGGGCCATTGCAGTATGTGGCATAATGTATACTGGGCATTACTATAAGGAGGAAAAATGACAAATAATGTAAGGGGCATGAATCAGGATTATTTTTCTTTCCTGTGGTGGCCAACGTATGGGCGTGCAGGTTGCAAAACTGGGGTATAAGGTAGTCTTTTCCTGCAATGCCACGCCCCTTTATGCAAACCCACGCCCACTCCAACAAAACCACGCCCCTTTTTGGTGCACGCGCCTTCGGCGCGCGCATATTTATCCCTTTCTTGCTCCCAATTATGGAGCATGAAGGGGGGGGGGGGGGGGCGCCGAAGAATTTTTTGGCTTGGGGGAGAAAAATTTCTAGTTACGCCACTGATCCCAATATTCAATAATACAGCTAAGTGCTGTTTTTACGATCTCTAGCATCATTCTACTATTTCACCAAAGATCTCTAGCATCATTCTACCATTTCGCCAACGATCTCAAACATCATTAACCACCCTAAATTATTCCCAAGATACTGGTCTCAAACCAGTGGGAATCCAGAGACTCTTCTAATAGTTCTTGTTTTGTTGCACTTTTTCATGACTTTTATTATTTAATAAAACACCTCAAAGATACCTCTAGTTGTCATGGTCACGCCTACGGGCTTTTGTACTGCAGCCTCTGCGCATGTCTAGGAGTCCCATCTCACCTCCTAAGTTTAAGTACCCGTCGGCCCCTACAACTGAGGCTTCCCGCTACCAACATCAGCCCTCAGTTGTGACAATAAGCACTGACCTAATGGAGCCGGTCAGAGATCAAGTCCAAGGGACTAGGCCAATGCAAGAACTGGCAGCCCGCCTTGAACATCAGGAGGCTGCACAAGGCCATGTCATTAGATGTCTTCAGTACCTCTCCTCCCGGCTGGATGAAATTCAAGCAACCCTCCATGGGTCAGGGGCGTCCAGTGTACCGACTGTAGCACCTACGGTGGTGTCCCCACCCGCCATACCCATTTCTACTCCACGTCTCCACTTGCCGACACCTGCTAAATGTAATGGATTCCCGAAAGCCTGCAGGGGTTTCCTAAACCAGTGTGAGATCCATTTTGAGTTGCAACCCGGCAGTTTTCCTACCGACCGCACTGAAGTTGCTTATATAATCTCTCTTCTCAGTGGCTCCGCCCTCGATTGGGCATCACCCTTATGGGAAAGATCAGATACACTGTTGTCATCCTACTCTGACTTTGTGGCAACATTTAGATACATCTTTGATGAGCCAGGTTGAGTATCATCAGCCTCTTCTGAAATCCTTCGGCTACGTCAGGGGACACGAACTGTCGACCAGTATTTAGATCAATTCCAGACTTTGGCATCAGAAGTTTCCTGGAATGAGGAAGCCCTCTATGCAGCTTTCTGGCAAGGCCTGTCTGAACATATTAAAGATGAGCTCACTACTAGAGACTTGCCCTCAAAATTGAATGAGCTCGTATCGCTCTGCACCAAGGTTGACCTAAGGTTCCGTGAAAGGGCTATAGAGCGAGGTAGGTCAACAGTTCATAAGAATCCTTTTGCTCCTCCTCCTCGCCAGCCATCTCCGCCCAAAGATGAACCTATGCAGATAGGTCACTCATGATTGTCTCCAGCTGAGCTCATCGTCTGTGCCTGTATTGTGCTGCATCGTCCCTCCTCATTAACGCCTGTCCAGAGCATCCGGGAAACTCCAAGTCCTAGCCCGCCAAGGAGAGGGTCGGCTAGGAGCAATGAATTCCTCTCCGTCTTCAAGTGACTGCAACCTCTCAGTTTCTCTTCAGCTGGCTCAACGTACCAAGAATCTTGTTGCCTTATTGGATTCTGGAGCAGCTGAAAACTTTATAACTGAGAAGTTCGTTAAGCAGTGGTCTCTACCCACTGAGAGACTTTCATCTCCTATATCTTTAACTGCCGTGGACGGTAGTCAAATTTCTGATGCGGTGATTACCTCCAAGACCCTTCCTATCCGTCTGAAGGTAGGGGTTCTGCACACCGAACTGATTTCTTTCCTGGTAATCCCAAGGGCCACGCATCCTGTGGTTCTAGGCCTCCCATGGATTCGTTTGCATAATCCTCAAATTGATTGGAGGACTACCCATATCCTGGCATGGGGTCCTTCCTGTTCCGAGTCATGTCTACGTAAAGTGCTTCCAGTTTGCAAATCTTCTTCCAAGTCTCCTGATGTTCCACCTACTCCATATTAGGATTTCACCGATGTATTCAGTAAGTCTTCAGCCGATATTCTTCCTCCACATAGAGAGTGGGACTGTCCTATCGATCTCATACCAGGGAAAACTCCTCGTGGATGCACATATCCATTGTCGTTGCCTGAGACCCACTCTATGGAAGAGTATTGTTACGTTCGCAGTACCCGGTACTCAGGGTGTACAAGTCCCAAGCACTGGAACGTAATGCTGCGACTAGGAACGGAGCTCAGCAGCACCCCCAAGGATCCCTAACTCCGTTGTCTCACCCTCATAGTCAGTTTACGCCTGCGAGACTATGGTTTCTTGGGCCCACGGCAGCCGCATTTGAAGGGCGGATTATGTCTGCCCAACTCCGATGCCCCCCGGTCTTAGTTGGAGACAAGGCGTAAACTGAGATGGGATGATGACAAGGGGAACCTCTAACTAAAGACAGAAATACAGAGTTAGGTGCACCATAGAACTAAATGAAAGTATGTGCGGCTCAGCCGCCAAGACTAACAACAAAGGCAATGCTGTCCACACGCCTACACGACACTGTCGTATACCGGCGAGGACAGACAACGCAGAACCTCTGCAGAAACTCCAAAACAAATATAACAAGACGCTGCGGCCTAGGTCGAGTAATGCGGCAGAGCCGCCACTCACGAAACCGGTACGAATACTGGCAAAAAGGACAGGAACCCCCAAAGTAGCTGACACAGGCTCTCAGGACCGGAGGACAGGCAGAATTCCGAACGACAGACCAGTGGACACCAAGAAGCAGGATACTGGGTCAGACACAGGCAAAGCCACAGGACTCCTGGACAGGAATGCTTCTAGGCAGGATACTGGATCAGACACAGGCAAAGCCACAGGATTCCTGTGTCTATGCCTTGTCTCCAACTAAGACCGGGGGGCATCGGAGTTGGGCAGACATAATCCGCCCTTCAAACGCGGCTGCCATGGGCCCAAGAAACCATAGTCACGCAGGCGTAGGCTGACAATGAGGGTGAGACAACGGAGTTAGGGCTCCTTGGGGGTGCTGCCGAGCTCCGTATCTATTGCAGCATTACGTTTCTGTACTTGGGGCTAATCCGCCCAGTTCCAGGAGTACCAAGTACAGTGAACGTAACAAGCATATTAAGGAAAATCTGGCTAAAGGGATTATCCTACCTTCATCTTCTCCAGCTGGTGCAGGCTTCTACTTCGTAAAGAAGAAAGATGGTGGCCTGCAGCCTTGTATCGACTACCGGGGGCTGAATGACAGCACAGTGAAATATCAGTAACCTCTGCCGCTTATCACCGAGTTGTTTGACCGCGTCAGTGGAGCCACCATTTTTACAAAGTTCGATTTAAGGGGAGTTTATAATCTCATCCGAATCTGAAAGGGAGACGAGTGGAGACCGTTTTTAACACCCGTGATGGACATTATGAGTACCTCGTCATGCCCTTTGGACTCAGCAATGCTCCAGCAGTATTTCAACACTTTGTGAATTAAATCTTTAGGAACATTCTTTATCGACATGTTGTGGTCTATCACGATGATATTCTTATCTTTGCGAATGATCTGGAGGAACATCGGTTCTGGGTGAAAGAGGTTTTGTCCCGTCTTCGTACTAATCATCTGTATTGCAAACGGGAAAAGTGTGTCTTTGAAGTTAAATCCATCCCATTCCTGGGGTATATTGTGTCCGGTTCTGGCCTGGAGATGGAGCCTGAGAAGTTTCAAGCTATCCAAGATTGGCCGATTCCTGTAACTCTCAAAGACATCCAGAGATTTCTAGGTTTCGCCAACTATTATAGGAAATTTATTAGAGACTTCTCCACCATCGCAGCACCAATTACTGCGCTTACAAAGAAAGGTGCTAATCCTTCCAAGTGGTCAGAAGAAGCCGTTCAAGCCTTCCATCAGTTGAAACAGAGGTTTGTCTCTGCTCCAGTATTAAAACAGCCAGATACCAGCTCACCCTTTACTCTAGTGGTGGATGCCTCTTCTGTTGGAGTGGGCGCAGTCCTGTCTCAAAGAGCCAATGACAGTCATCTACATCCATGTGGGTTTTTCTCTCGGAAGTTTTCCTCGACCGAGCGTAACTATGCCATTGGTGACCAAGAGCTTTTGGCTATCTAACTTGCACTGGAGGAGTGGAGATATCTGTTAGAAGGCGCTTCTCATACCATCACCATTCTGACGGATCACAAGAATCTTTTGTTTTTGAAAAATGTTCAATGTCTTAACCCTCGTCAAGCCAGGTGGGCACTCTTTTTCTCCAGATTTGACTTCAAACTTCAGTTTTGTCCTGGGTCACAGAACCATAAGGCTGATGCCCTCTCCCGCTCTTGGGAGCAAGAAAATGAGTCTGAGTCTACTGACAAGCATTACATTATTGATCCACTGACGTTCTCCACAGTGAGGATGGACTCTATGCCCCCCTCAGGGAAAAGTTTTGTAAAGCCGGCTCTCAGAAGGAAGCTCTTGCATTGGACACATTCCTCCCGCTTCGCCTGACACGCAGGTTCAGAAGACCTTAGAATTAATTTCCAGATCATACTGGTGGCCGACCCTAAAGAAGGACATTACTGAGTTTGTTGCGTCATGTCCAAAATGCGCTCAACACAAAGTGCCCCGCTAGTCTCCCATGGGGCAACTGGTTCCGTTATCTGTTCCTCATCATCCGTGGACTCATTTATCTATGGATTTCGTCACGGATCTCCCAATGTGTAATAAGTTTAACACCATCTGGGTGGTAGTTGACCGGTTCACCAAGAAGGCTCATTTCATTCCTATCACCGGTCTCCCTTCAGCTTCCAAGTTGGCACAAGTCTTCATCCAAGAAATTTTCAGATTACATGGTCTTCCAGAGGAGATAATTTCTGACAGAGGTGTTCAGTTTGTGGCCAAGTTCTGGTGAAGTCTCTGCCAGGCTCTCCAAGTCAAGTTGAAATTCTCTACAGCTTATCACCCCCAAACCAACAGACAAACTGAGAGGGTGAATCAGGACTTGGAGGCCTTCCTCTGTATCTATGTATCATCGTCCCAAGATGATTGGGTTCAACTTCTCCCATGGGATGAATTTTGCCACAACAATCAGTACCATTCTTCATCTTCCTCTACACCATTCTTCACCAACTATGGGTTTCACCCAAAAGTTCCAGAGTTCCAACCGCTTCCTATAACATCAGTGACTGCAGCTAATATCACGCTTCGGCAGTTTTCAGATAACTGGAAGAAGGTTCGAGTAGCTCTTCTGAAAGCGTCCTCCAGATACAAGAGGTTTGCGAATGAGAAGCGTAGGGCAATTCCTGCTCTTAAAGTTGGTGATCGTGTCTGGTTGTCTACAAAAAATCTAAGATTGAGGGTCCCAAGCATGAAGTTTGCCCCCCGCTATATCGGACCTTTCCTGATTGAACAAGTTATTAATCCAGTGGCTTACAAACTTCAGCTACCTCCATTTCTGAAAGTTCCTAAGACATTCCATGTTTCTCTCCTCAAGCCAGTAATTCTGAATCGCTTTCACTCAGCACTTCCCTCTACTCCTAAAGTCCAGACTCAACATGGTGTTAAGTATGAGGTTGCCAAGATCCTAGATTCACTCCTCAGATATGGTCATCTTCAATATATGATTGATTGGAAGGGCTACTTTCCTGAGGAACGTTCCTGGACGAATGCATCAGATGTCCATGTGTTAGGGTCTCCTGCTCTGTGCTGCCACGTCGTCATGGCAACCGGGAGACAAGTGCTAGCGGAGTAACCTGAGCGTAGCCGATACTCCGGTTCGGGTCTTTTGCTGTGCAGTGGTTACAGGCTCTGTGCACGGCAGGGGATCCGGTGCTGGTTTTTGTGCTCACAGTCTGTGAGGTCTGAGTGGGGCGTGGACAGCACCTGCTATATAAACCCTCTTCTCAGGTTAGGCAGATGCTGCTGAATCTTTGTTGGTTAGTCAGTTCCTGAAAGCTAGCTAGTACTGTGTAAACTTTGTAATTGTTTGTTGCTTACTGCAAATAGGCCTTGGGATTTGGTATTACACACTGCCAATCCAGACCTAGCAGTAAGACTGGAGTCAGTCGTTTAACCTGCTGGGGTTATTTTGCTACTCTGTGAACCTAGCAGGTTTGCGGCTGTATTCTCAGACTTGCCTGCCAAAATCCTTTCTCACTGTGCAAGGTGTTCAGGTGTCAGTTAGTGGCAGTAAGCTGAACCAGTGCACTGCAAGTGATGACTAGGATTGTGGAGACTCTCCTTGTGTCTATTACTCCATCTCTGACCAAGGAGTTTACTGCCACACCCGTTGGTAACCCTTTAGGGTTTTGCTGTTGCCCTTAGCAACAGCATTTCGGGTTCTCTACATATTAAATCACAACATCTCGCTTCTTTCCATCTGAGCATTCCTAATACTAGGGAGACACCCAGTTTCTTAGCCATTGGGCTTCTCTGTTCACTTTGTGTTTATTTTGTTACCCTATCACCTTCTATGTATGTAATGTCATATTCCCCAGTCTGTCTGTGAGTTCATTTGTTTTGCATCCCTCTCCGTTCAGACACCAGTACATTCCTGCTGGCACTGGTGTGCATAACACCATGCTTCTAAATTGGTCCAAGCCAGATTTCCTTTGGAAACCTAAGAAGTGTCCTGGGGCCAGTCCTAAAGGGGGGTGCTGTCACGATCTGGGTGTCTGGTCGCCATTTTCTACCAGTTAGGTGTCTCTAGAGATTGGCTCAGCGTGCCAGGCCCGGGTCATAACTGTGTTTTGTTTTACATCTCATTTTTATGTTACCTGTAGTGCCGGCTCCAAAGCCTTCTTAGTGTTTCCACTTAGCTGGGTATGGCGCTCTTAGCCCCATCGCAGCCGTCACCGCCGCACCCGTGATCTTACTGCATGGAGTCTAAGTGTGGCGTCCTCTGTGAGCCCCGGCCGCCGCTGTCATCTCTGTGGCCGCTGTGAGTGTGTAGGAGAGCGTGGAGTCCTCTGCTGCCGCGGCCTCCGCCGCCATTGTTGTTTGGCACATGGTTCTTTCCCCTTCAAAACGCTGTCATGGGCGCAGCCATGTTGGACCAAGTCACATGTCATTCTTCTTCCAATCCGCAGCGCTGCTGGTGCCTGTGTCAAGTTGTCAGCCAATGTCTGTTCACCAGTGGGTATAAATATCCTGTCTCAACTCCCAGGAAGTTGTCAGTGCTTCAATTGTCTTTCCAGTGATTCCAGTCTTCAGCTTCACTAGAGACTCTCTTGTGTTATACTCTGCAGTACAGCCTGACTCCCCTGTGTTTACTCTCTGCAGTGCAGCCTGCTTCACCAGTGATAACTCTCTGCGGTGCAGCCTGCTTCTCCTGTGATAACTGTCTGTGGTGCAGCCTGCTTCTCCTGTGATAGTTCTCTGCGGTACAGCCTGCTTCTCCTGTGATAACTCTCTGTGGTGCAGTTGGCCTCTCCTGTGATAACCCTCAGTGGTGCAGCCTGACTTTCCTACCATTTGCACCCTGTTTCAGCAGAGTATATGCTTTGGCTATCAGTAGCTTCTCCAGCGGAACCTTGTTCACATTAATCCCAATATTCAATAATACAGCTAAGCGCTGTTCTTACGATCTCTAGCATCATTCTACTATTTCACCAACGATCTCTAGCATCATTCTACCATTTCGCCAATGATCTCAAGCATCATTAAACACCCTACATTATTCCCAAGATATTGGTCTCAAACCACTGGGAATCCAGAGACTCTTCTAATAGTTCTTGTTTTGTTGCACTTTTTCATGACTTTTATTATTTAATAAAACACCTCAAAGATACCTCTAGTTGTCGTGGTCACACCTTCTGGCTTTTGCGCGGCAGCCTCTGCGCATGTCTAGGAGTCCCATCTCACATCCTAAGTTTAAGTACCCGTCAGCCCCTACAACTGAGGCTTCCCGCTACCAACATCAGCCCTCAGTTGTGACACTGACTACCAGATCTCTTACTGATACCAGCTTTGACCAAAGTGATGGACTGATCCTGGGGTCCTACGAATTCATCCTCTCCATCAGAACCCATTCAAGATCCTTGCTCGACTTCTCGGGGGCCCTCACAAAAACATAATGTCCTGATCAAAAATAGAATTACAAGAAAAAGCCAGAACACAGTCTCTTGATGTGGATCCATTTCAGTAAGGAGAAAAATAGGAAGGGGGGGGGAATGAAGAGGGGGGGGGGGTTTGGATAGGGGGGAAAAAATAAGACAACCGTCCTTGATTTTGCTGTTCACCACGCTCAGGTGCCGTTCAACAGTCCTGTCTCTCAGCCTTCTCGGAACAGATTCTCTAGTGATATTAGGTCTCTTTCACCATTCTCTTTCTCATGAGTTTTCTCCGTGTCAGCGACCTTCCTGCAGTGGGACTAGTGGACCCAAGTCTCTCTCTCTGCGACTTTCAATGCTGTCGTGCTGGTCAACAAAACTTGATATGGTCCTTCGCACCTGTCAATGAGGCAACCTGAGCATAGAAAATTTAGAATCATCACATAGTCCCCAGGTTCAATGTCATGACAATTACTGTTTGGTAGGTCAGGAATCCCCAGTTTCAGATTCCTTTGCTGATTTCTTAGTTGCTGGCTCATCCTAACCAAATATTGCACAGTCATTTCATTATTGCACTTCAGATCATCCTGGGGGTCTATCATTACATGGGCTGTCGTCCAAAAAGAATTTCAAAGGGTGAGAGGTTAAGTGGTGACCTTGGAGTGGTTCTGATGCTGTACAACACTATTGGCAGTGCTTCTGGCCACAACAGTCCAGTTTCAGCCATCACTTTGCTCAGCTTGTTCTTAATAGTGCTATGCATTCTCTCCACCTTCGCACTGGCCTGTGGCCGGTAGGGAGTATGTAGCTTACTATTAATACCCATAAGTTTGCACATGACTTGAAAGACTTCACCTGTAAAATGGGTACCCCTATCACTTTCAATCATTTTAGGGATACCATATCTACACACAAATTCCTGCACAATTTTCTTAGCAGTGAATACGGCAGTATTTGTGGCGGCGGGGAATGCCTCTACCCAGTTTGAAAAGACTTAAGTACATACCAAAACATACTTTAAATTCCTACAGGGTGGTAACTGTATGAAGTCTATTTGTATTACCTAGAAGGGTCCATCTGTAGGAGGGATATGGGATGGCTCCGTTGGTATTGTCTTACCAATATTCTTCCTCAAGCAAGTAAGACATGTCATTGCTTTCTTGCTCGCCTGAGAAGAGAACCCTGGTGCACTCCAGTAGGCTCTTACCAATTTGCACATACCTTCCTTGCCCAGATGAGTCAGACCATGTGCCGCTTCAGCTAGGCTTGGGAGATATGCCCTGGGGGCCACTGGCTTACCTTGTCCATCTCTCCAAAGTCCTGAGGACTCCTGACCATATCCCTTTGCCTTCCAGACGGCCTTCTCCTGTAGGGAACACAAATTTTGCATTTCGATTAATTGTTGCATGTTTATCGTGTTGAATGTCATCAGTTGTGTTGTGTTAATTTGTGTGGTTTTGCTCGCTTCTGATTTTGCAGCTTCGTCTGCTCGGCTGTTACCAAGTGAGATTGGGTCTTGGTTGTGTGTGCTTTACACTTGATAATAGCCACTCTGTCAGGTTCCTGTATGGCTGTCAGAAGCCTCTTAATGTGTGACGCATGCGCTACAGGTGTGCCAGCTGCTGTCATGAAATTTCTGAGGCGCCACAGGGCCCCGAAATCATGCACCACTCCAAAGGCGTATCTAGAGTCCGTGTATATAGTAGATGACTTACCCTTTGCCAACTCACATGCTCTGGTCAGTGCTACCAGTTCAGTGACTTGTGCTGAGTGAGGTAGATCAAGGGGTTCAGCTTCTATGATACCTTCATCATCTACAACTGCGTATCCGGTGCACAGGTCTCCCGAGTTTGTCTGTCTGTGGCAACTACCGTCAGTGTAGAAGGTAAAGTCTACATCTTCCAGTGGGTTGTCACTGATGTCAGGTCTCGCAGTGAAATTCTGGTTCAGGTATTCCATACAATCATGCATATCAGTGTCTACACTAGATCCTCCTTCACCATCATTCTCACCCTCCACCCTTTGTGCATGACAAGGCACACTCGGCAAATAAGTTGCAGGATTTAGTGTACTGCACCTCTTTATGGTGATGCTTACAGGGGCCATCAGTGATAGTTCCCAATGTAAACCGAGCGGATGAGACATGTCTGGTTTGGGCGGAGTTTAGCAAGGCTGATACTGCATGAGGTGTATGGATTGTCAGGTCATGCCCCAACACCACGTCTTCACTTTTACTTACCAACAAAGCTATGGCTGTGACACTTAGTAGGCAAGTGGGGAGAGACCGTGCTACAGTGTCCAGCTGTGCACTGTAGTAGGCTGCCGGTCTGCTGGCATCACCATGTTTCTGGGTTAAGACTCCTGCCGCGCACCCAGCTCTCTCGGTACCGTACAACTCAGGGTTTCTCATAATCTGGCATCCCCAATTCTGGTGCTTGTGACAAACACTCTTTTAGTCTATCAAACGCCAGTTTGGACTCCTCAGTATGAGATACCCGTTCTGGTTTGCTTGATGAGACCATTTCTTACAGTGGTAATGCCAAAATAGAGAACCCTGGAATCCAATTCCGACAGTACCCACACATTCCTAGAAAGGTGCGAATTTGTTGCTGGGTTTACAGCAGAGTCATGTCACGGATGGCCTGTATTCTGTCTGTGGTCAGGTGTCTGAGTCCTTGCGTCAAGCAGTGTCCCAAGTATTTAACCTTAGTCCGGCACAACTGCAACTTATCCTTTGAAACCTTGTGTCCTGTCTGGGAGAGATGAAACAGAAGTTGTTTTGTGTCTGCCAGGGACGACTCGAATGAGTCAGAGCATAACAACAAGGCATCAACATATTGTATCAGCACCGACCCATTCTCAGGTTGAAAGGATTGCAAACAGTTATGTAGGGCCTGAGAGAAAATACTTGGGCTGTCAATGAAACCTTGGGGGAGACGGGTACAGGTGTACTGTACTCCCCTGTAGGTGACAGCGAAAAGGTACTGACTGTCGGGGTGAAGAGGGACAGAAAAGAAAGCAGAACAGAGGTCAATAACAGTGAAGATCTTTAAGGTAGAGGGAAATTGCATGAGGATGACCACTGGATTGGGCACTACGGGGAATTGGCTCTCGACTATCTTGTTTATCCCCCTTAGATCCTGTACTAGCCTGTAACCCCTCCCCCCAATCTTTTTCACAGGGAAGATGGGACTGTTGGCTGTGCTGGACATCCTGACTAGGATGTCCTGCTGTAGCAGCCGTTCTATGACGGGGTATACTCCTAATTCCACCTCTGGTTTCAGAGGGTACTGGGGGATTATTGGAGTTATCCTGCCATCTTTTATTTGCACTACTACTGGGGCTACATTCGCCATCAATCCAGTGTCCTGTCCATCTTTGGTCCAAAGGGAACCCGGTATTTGTGATATCATTTCCTCTACCTGCGATGGACACGTGTCTATAATGGTAGAGTGTAACATTAGCCTTTGAGGGGTGTCTAATATGTCTTGTACTTCCTGTGCATGGTTCTCAGGGATATCTAAGAACACACCCTCAGGGGTACAATATATGACACACCGCATTTTACACAACAAATCTCTGCCAAGTAAATTAGTCGGAGCCGATGCAGCCAACAGGAAAGAATGTTTTATATGCAAGGGCCCTATCATAATCTCTGAAGGTCTACTAAAAGGATACTGCTGCACCTTTCCCGCTACTCCCATTGCCGAAATCGTTTTACCCGAGGTCATTACACCTGTGATGGAGTTTAGCACTGATCTGGCCGCCCCTGTATCTACAAGAAAAGGTTATGGTATGCCAGCTACATTGACCATGACCTCAGGTTCACCTCCAAGGCCAGCAATCAATTTCACTGGCTGCAGACTACAGGTATGACCTGACCCCTATTGTGGTTTTGGGCCCTCCCGCAGAGCATTGGCAGCTATTATATGTGTGGGGGATAGCTGTGAGTTTTCGGGGGTCTGCCACTTCCCTTTTTGGTGGGTACCTCCTTGTTTCCCCTCTATGTGGCTCGTATTCTTTCCTATATGTTCCCTGATCCCGTCTATGTGTTTAGTTACATGGCTCATAATCTTGTCTAGGGGGTCTATATCTACTATGTGTCACATTATTCCTACAATCCCTGGCATAGTACCCCTCCTTCCTACAAATAAAACATATTATTGATGTCTTCCAGTCTTCAGGGGTCTGGGGATTTGGTTGGTTGGACATTCCTTCAAGTGCCTGTATACTTATCAGCATCAACCTATCCCCTTGTTACTCCCCGTGCTTAATGATGTTACGGTCATGTTCAATTGCAGACTCTCAGTGCAACTACCGTATTACCTCTCCAATTCGGCAAAGAGGTTTGCACTCTGGTCCTCAATGCCTCCTTTAGCCTGTCCATTAGTACAGAGACAGCTACCTCCCAGTGGTTGGCATTTTCTTTTATATCCTCTATCCCAGTGTATCTAGCCATTTCCTGTAAAGCTCTATGGAAATACTCGGATGCCGTTTCACTTTCTTTCTGTCTATTGGAGAAAATGTTATTCCACTTGACAACAGTGGGGAAATACAATCCTAATTGTATGTTAATTTGCCTAACATTCTCCTGATTGTATTCATCAGTGAGAGGCACTTCTGCATCTAGCTTGCAGTCTGTTATAAATTTTGGGATGTCAATATTAGAGGGTAGACTCGCTCTTAACACTGTCCGCCAATCTTTGTTTGTGGGCTCATGGGCATTGCCCAATTCTTTAATAAATTTCTGGCATCCGACTAGGGCCTATATTTACTAATAATCCGAGTTTGACCGATTTGTGTTTTTTTTCTAAGTCCCAACACGGGAATTCACTAAGCACAAATCTCGGCAGTGTTTGGGCTATTCGTTATGGTTTTCAAGGCTAAGTTCAGAAATACGAATTAATAGACCATCGGTCAAATGCGGCTGTTATTTCATACAACACGGGTATTCACTATTAATTCGTATTTGGGTGTTAGTCTCTGAATGTTCAAGTGCGGGTGTTTTTTTTTTGCGATTTGTTAAAAAAAAAGCAGCAAAAAAATAGATCTGCTTTTTCCTTGCGAGTTTGGATAATCATGCACGGATCGGTGAGATCTGTGCATGGTTATCTATGGGAAAGGGTCATTTAGTGTAAAAACTTTTTTTTTTTTAAATTGCGTGGGGTCCCCCCTCCTAAGCACAACCAGCCTCAGGCTCTTTGAGCCGGTCCTGGTTGCAAAAATATGGGGAATAAATTGACAGAAGTTCCCCCATATTTTAACAACCAGCACCGGGCTCTGCGCCTGGTCCTGGTGCCAAAAATACGGGGGGGGGGGAAGCATAGGGGTCCCCCGTATTTTTAACACCAGCACCGGGCTCCACTAGTCAGAGAGATAATGCCACAGCCGGGGGACACTTTTATATAGGTCCCTGCGGCCCTGGCATTAAATCACTAACTAGTCACCCCTGGCCGGGGTACCCTGGAGGAGTGGGAACCCCTTAAATCAAGGGGTCCCCCCCTCCAGCCACCCAAGGGCCAGGGGTGAAGCCCGAGGCTATCCCCCTCCTTCCTGCGGATGGGGGGCTGATAGCCATGTGTAAAAATAAGAATATTGTTTTTTGTAGCAGTACTACAAGTCCCAGCAAGCCTCCCCCGCAAGCTGGTACTTGGAGAACCACAAGTACCAGCATGCGGTGGAAAAACGGGCCCGCTGGTACCTGCAGTACTACTACAAAAAAAATACCCAAATAAAAACAGAACTCACACACCTTGAAAGTAAAACTTTATTACATACATGCACACCTACATTCACACATACTTACCTATGTTCACACGAGGGTCGGTCCACTTCTCCAAGTAGAATCCATGGGGTACCTGAAAATAATATTATACTCACAAAAATCCAGTGTAGATCGGTCCTCTTCTGAGCTTGTAATCCACGTACTTGGCAAAAAAACAAACCGAAAAACCTGAACCACGCACTGAAAGGGGTCCCATGTTTACACATGGGACCCCTTTCCCCGACTGCCGAGACCCCCCGTGACTCCTGTCACAGAGGGTCCCTTCAGCCAATCAGGGAGCTCCACATCGTGGCACCCTCCTGATTGCCTGTGCGCTTCTGAGCTGTCAGTCAGGCTGCGCACGGCAGAGATACAATGTAGCGCATAGGTGCTACATTGTATCCAATGGTGGGAACTTTGCGGTCAGCGGTGAGGTTACTCGCGGTCAACCGCTGACCATTGGTTGTAGCTGCCTTCTCCCCATCGACATATGGCTGTGGCGATGCACTCGCATTCACATTCCTGTCTGGTTTGGAACTTGCTGTGCGAGCAAGTTCCCTTTGCATGTCTCCCTCTTGTTGCCATATGTTCAAACAGTCGTTATGTCTGATCCTCTGTTTCTTAGATTTGATCAGACATATTCTATTCCTTACGTTCTGCAGCACCTCTGGTTCAAAACTACCAACCCTAGGAAATGATGCCTTATCATCAGCAGTCATACATGCCCACTCATCACAAAAAGCCTCTGCGTGTGGACCATACTTCCCACACATTATCAACCGAGCGGACCCTCTTGGCCTCAGCTCTCCAGCCTGAACCCTGGCTGCCGAACGTCTCTCGCTTGTACACTTGGCTCCCATTGTGGGCTTTCTTTACACAATCCCCAAATGAACAATACGAGCAGACGGTGAAAGTCCTCAGAATTCTCTCACCAACTCCTTCTCCGCTGGAAGTACCACGACTCACTCCAATAGTGACCACCGCGTACCCAGTGAGGATCCTACCAGAATCTGGTCTCTATCCACTGAAAGTTTTGTAGGATGAGAAACAACTTATCGATCATCCTTTCCAGTGAATGTCTTACACAGGAAAATTTTACTGAGAGAGAGTCAGCGAAAATTCCTTTTACTATACACAAATCACGTTTGCGTATGCTTTACACAGCGCGTATGATGACGCAATGTATGCAAAAGAACGCAAATGGTATCACATTGCGCCGCATATCACACACCCAAATGCGTGGTCCAATCGCACAGCTTATAGATACTTCTTATCTATAAGCCCTACGATCACTGGAGTCGAATTCACAAGCTGCGCTCCACAGGTAACACTAAAACCTTAAAACAATACTTCACAATTTGTCACGCTCCTTTGCACGTTTTAAAAACACACACACTACGTGCCTCAATACTGATTAATACGCAAGTTTGCGACCCTTACACGCCGCCGAGCCTCTGCCAACTCAGCGTCTCCACGGGATTCCTGTTTTCCGGGGTTCAATACGTCCATTCCTCCTTTCAGCTCACATTAACACACAATGTTTTTCTGTACAGAAAAATATCACTCCCTTTGATTGATAGCTTGTCCCAGAGGTAGTATACTTTAAACAAACTATTATATTAATCTGTTTTAAAAATCGGATAGTTACCTGCTACTGTTATAACTACAAATACTTTTACCCCACCTTAACTTGAACTACTATTGTGTGGTTATGACTTGCGCTCGCTGTTTCACGTAACCGTGTGTATGCACACAACTGTGCGTTCCCGCGCTACGTGTGCGTTCCCGTACGCTTATCAGATGCAACGTGCCACGTGTTCACCGTGCGTTCGCGACAAAATAAACCACACTTATAATTATCAATGTAAGCAATAATCCTACTGCTCACTGCACAAAACACTTGTTCCTTACACCCGCCGGAAGTCACCCACAGAGGTGATCCTCCTTTGAGTGTTTACCTAAACGTTTAGGCCGGAACTGTGTTTCGTGTCATTTATAATTACTACCTTAATAAACTATATCAAATATATAACAAATAAATGTATCCGATTTTATACAGATCTATAATGACTATTACAACCTATGGCAACAATATGTGAGAATGTATGCAAACTATCAGCATGTTGTGTGCGCGTTTTCTCGCCAAAAATGACACACACAAAGAAATAATAAATGGCTTTTTTCCTGTTCGTCCCTCGGTTCGCACCAGCACCTCTAAGACTATACAGAACAGACGTGGTCTAGCAACACAAGATAGTTTTAAACACAATGCAATATTACTCAAGACGCGTCTCCACCCTTTGTTGGTAGACCAAAGTCTGTTAGGCCCTGCAAGTTTGTGAGTATGTGGTGAAATGGACGAGCCGCCAACTGTTAAGTTCGATTAACTTACAGGAAAAAGCAGTACCTTATTACACAGGAGTTTGGGCCGCTGAATGCAATCTGTAACCCCTGTACTGTGTACGCACTTTGCGTACACACGCCAAATGGGGCATAATGAGTCCGCACTTTGCGTACACGCGCCGACATGCTGTGAGCACAATGCAGCTACATGTGTGGCTGAAATACACTTTAAACCCTTAACAGAAATGGAATGCGACACCAGTAGTTGTATGTTATGTTGTGGTCCAATGCAGCAACAATATTTACTAAAAGGGGATATACAATGAAATACAACAATATCACAGAGAAGCTACAACCATTGGATACATACGTTTGTTCGCTGCACCACCCGGATCCGGTCCTCAGTCAGTCTAGCAAGATGACCTTCAGAGAATAGACTGGGACCGGCCAGGAGGCCTTGCTTTTATACAACTGTCCAAAACACAGTACAAAGGAAACTTTATCCATAGGTCAAGGGGCAGGTCATTTACAGTACATGAGGGGTCAAAGGTTGGTTTGAATAGGTGGACGATGCTTGGTCCAGGTGTACTTGCAGATGTCTTCCACTGGGTTCCCGCCGAATATCACGAGTACAGTAATTACAGTATGATATTAATATTGTATTCCTGCACGTATCTACGCACAGGAACATGCTACAATCTGTGAACTGCAACCGGAATGTAGCCCTTTAAATACTGTACATCTGGATACCAAACACTATGCCCTAACCTGATTCTGTCCCCTCATATCCTGTAAAGCTGGATATCTCTATTGTTCTATTTCCTAAGTAAATGTAACTTGCTGGTGTGGTGTGTGTGGACTATGTGTACATTATGCACTATGTGGATAAAATATCAGATATGTCTTTGTGGCTTTTCTATGCGAATGCATATGCTACCGTAATTACTCATACTACGCGCTAATACGCAGGGCTTCGCGAGCCAATGTACGCAGCGTGCGGATA
Source organism: Pseudophryne corroboree (assembly GCF_028390025.1). Taxonomy (NCBI): domain Eukaryota; kingdom Metazoa; phylum Chordata; class Amphibia; order Anura; family Myobatrachidae; genus Pseudophryne; species Pseudophryne corroboree. Next base: position 231,294,715 of record NC_086453.1, read on the forward strand.
TGCGCACGCACGGCAGAACAAGTACACGCACAGAGGCCACTCTGTGTGGTGTTTAAACATGTTGGATGTGAGTATAATATTTTCGACTTTGACAGTCCACCCTTTGGCAGTAAACAAACACTGCCACACATTACTAATAATACTGAAAATATTTCATATTCAATATGTATGAGTATAATATTTTCGACTCCGACATAATAATTAATTATATGTATATACATTTTTATCTGATCCATTAATGACCCTAAATATAGATACCTCTACTCTACTTTGCCACTTCACATACTGGGCCGGATGTAATGGAGTCCAAGTTGGCCGGAGGTGAGGGTTCCTGGCCGAACTCAGACGTTTTTTTAAAGCAGCAATCATTTACAAGGCATGGTTTGCTTTGCATGGTTTGCAAAGGCATGGTTTGCTTTAAAAAAAAAACAGTTTCAGACGGGAACTCACATCTCTGGTCAACAGTGACTTCATTACATCCGGCCCAGGGTATACACTGGGCAATTTATTCACGCAAATGTCAAATATACAGTATATTCGAGTGGACAGATCACTTGGCTGTGCAACAGCCGTGGTTGATATATATCCACAGATATATCGGCATATCTGACTGTAAAACAAAGGTTCGGCGGCACTCAGTAGTCTGTTCACGTAGTTTTAAAAGATTGCCTTTATTTATATATTTATACACCCGTCGTCAGGGCAGGACTCACAAACAATGACTGTGCGTAAAACTTGCGGTAGTGACTAAAGTCACAGCTGAGCAGACAAAGTCAAATGCCCATCCAGCTGTGACGTCAGGACGACACTTCGAGCGGCCGATCAGTAAGTGTAAATGCTTACCTGCATCGTCCGCTCTGTCAGCGTGACATCTCGCTCCAGTGTGCACTCAGCACTAGGTAGGCTCCCTGTTGCAGATTCAGTGGGTGTGGGGAAATGAAAATAAACAAAAATTTGCAAAGATATGGGAAAAAATATTTTAATATAATTAAGGAAAAACTGCTTTATATTAATTATAAAGCATTTTCTCTTCTCTTGAGGTCTGTTTCAGAGGTGGACCGATAAAATAAGTAAAAGCCAACTTCTGTGATCTGCTGCTGTGCCCGAAGGCACAGCATCGCATCAACTGCATGACCGTCGGACATTAAGTATACCTTAGGTTTTTCAGGAAATCACACAGCCAGTGCCAATAAAGTTGCATCTGAGGGCGTAGCCACTGGCTTCAACATGCCCAGAAAACTGGAATGAATTGTCCCCATTTTCTGCAACGCTTCTTGTTGCCACCCCCAAATGCCAGAAGCATGTAAATCATGTTGCAGCATTTGGGGCACTGCAAGCGACATGCACTGTACGGTCCATGTGCTTGCGCAAATCTTTAAACATCAGCCACCTGCAAAACAATCCCTATTGCATCCTCTGAATAAGCCCCTTAATCCATGTTTGTCCCATTCTCTGTGTCTGTCTCTGCTCTCCCTATGTGTATCTGTCATCATTTATATGTTTGTCTCCAATTTTGTATTGTGGGTATGTCTCCTATTGTCCCGCATCTCCCCCCCCCCCCCCCCCCCCCATCTTCCTCCTCTTCTGATGAATGTGATATGCAGTACCAGTGCTGAAGGCTGCCGATCAGAAGTGAAGCGGACAAACAGAAGCGCCAATGCATCCATCACCACATAACCGAACCTATCAATGGCAGGTAAGTACAATTTTCTGAGTTGAATACTTTTTTGCTGAGTACAGTTTCTTAATAGGAAGCTTTTAGCCATGGAAAATAATTGAGATACTAAGGGGTAACTTTACTAAAGGTCGTTTCGTGTCGACTTGGTGGTTTCCTGCGATTTGGATGCGATTTAGAAAATGGGAGATTTATTGAAGCTCAAATTGCAGGTAAGCGTGACGTAACACTCCAATTCTCTGCAGTACACCATCGGACTAAGTATCGTACCCTTAGAAATCATGGATACACTAAGAATCGTGTTTGTCCATTGCCTATGGTCTTGCCCAAAAGCAGAAGATTTATGGCAAGCACTTCAAAAGTATATTGTTACTGATCTGCACATTCAAATTACTGTTGATAAATCTTTGGCCTTCTGGTGCATTTACCCTAAATCTTCTTCCAGTACCATCTCTAAAGGGAATCGTATCCTACTTAATACATTGGCCACAGCCACATAAAAAAAACAGTTCTTTCCCAATGGGTATACCGTGATCCTGTCTCCATCTCATTATTGTACCCTCAAATCTCATATCTGTTCTCTATGGACTGGACAAATACTACACACCAGAAGGAGAAGTTAACAGGGTAACATTTTGATATATGGCTTCCATTATGTATGTCCGTACATTGGGGGTAATTCTGAGCTGATCGCAGCAGCAAGTTTGTTAACAATTGGGCAAAACCATGTGCACTGCAGGTGGGGCAGATATAACATTTGCAGAGAGAGTTAGATTTGGGTGGGTAATTTGTTTCTGTGCAGGGTAAATACTGCCTGCTTTATTTTTACACTGCAATTTAGATTGCAGTTTGAATTCACCCCACCCAAATCTAACTCTCTCTGCACATCTGACCCTCCTGCAGTGCACATGGGGGGTGATTCCGAGTTGTTCGCTCGCTAGCTGCTTTTAGCAGCATTGCACACGCTAAGCCGCCGCCCTCTGGGAGTGTATCTTAGCTTAGCAGAATTGCGAACGAAAGAGTAGCAGAATTGCGAATAGAAATTTCTTAGCAGTTTCTGAGTAGCTCCAGACCTACTCACAAATAGCGATCAGTTCAGTCAGTTTCGTTCCTGGTTTGACGTCACACACACGCCCAGCGTACGGCCAGCCACTCCCCCGTTTCTCCAGACACTTCCGCGTTTTCCCCTGAAACGCCTGCGTTTTTCCGTACACTCCCAGAAAACGGGCAGTTTCCGCCCAGAAACACCCGCTTCCTGTCAATCACACTACGATCACTTCAACGATGAAAAATCTTCGTTCGGACGTGAGTAAATCTACTAAGTTTTGAGCTAAAATACTAACCATGCACATGCGCATTTTTGCCTTAATCGTTCTGTTGCGAAAATCGGCAACGAGCGAACAACTCGGAATGACCCCCATGGTTTTGCCCAATTGCTAAAAAATTTGCTGCTGCGATCAACTCAGAATTAGGCCCATTGTCACCTTTGGTTAAAGTGGCCTTACGAAAATGTTTCCAGTCTACTACTTGGTACAATAAGACAGTGCTTGATTCAGGTGCTCTATTTTAAAATTTGAACTTAGTCGGGATGTGTTATTTCTGTACTCAAACTGTGAACACTGTTTTATTATGTATTTAACACTGCAATATTCAGTATAATGTCTTTGTCTTTGCACATTTACGTCTGGACTTGTATAATGCTATGATCCGTTCGCCATTTTGTTCTTCTACTCTGTTTCTATATATATCTATGTCTTGGACATGTATTTTTGATTTATTGCTAAAACCTGTCAATAAAAACTTCTTTTTAAAAAAAAAAAAAAAAAAGAATTGTGTTTGTCAAATTGATCAAAATAGCACCAATATTGCAGCACAATAGCCCTAAAATAGATTTGCCTGTGAGCAGCATGTTGTCCAAATCAGTAGGGTCTGTGCAGGCTTTGGTGTATTGTAGCGTAAAGAAAGGGGTACATTCGAGAGAAAAAAATGTGTCGCTGTCATCCCCCCCAACACACACACGCACACCACACACACACACACACACACACACACACACACACACACACACGCACCCACACACATGGAAACTCATGATTTTGAGTGTAAAGCATTCCAGCAATGTCCATAGATTTGGCTTGTACTCCAAACCTATTCTTGGTAAATTTACTCTTAAGGACCTTTTGAACTGAGAAAGTTTGGAAATCACTAGGCTAGGTGTTTGTATTATTTTCATTGTGTGCCATTAAAAAGTTACATATTCCCTACTATAGGCCTTTGAAACAGGTGATGATTGGCTGTATTTATTTATTTATTTATTCATTCATAAAGGAAAAATTTTATTAAAACTGCCACACTAAATTTTGGAATAACTAATATGTACGCATTAATTAGCATAGTAGAGCAAGGTCTTTGGTAAATGGTCCCTATTTGTTGGTAGAACTTCAGACATTCCTGGGTTATGCTGCTGCACACGTTAGTTTTCAAATGAGGGTCACTCCATTCCATCGAGATCTGCATTACAGCCTGGCTTTGTGCCCAGAGAGACTGCATTAATAGATTAGTTATTTGGAAATCACAAAGAAGTCAGATAAAAGGCTGCAATCAGTGTTTCCAGTCCATACTGAACTGCATAGTAATTACAAAATAGACTAAAGTAATATTACACAAAGATGTCAGATGTCTACAATTTTATGTGCTTATATAAATTACATCTTTGATGCAAATCTTGTTTTAAAATTACTGCTCAATAACATTGCAAATATATAGATATTGTCAGTCTTTCAATATAAACTCGTGAAGTGATGTGTCCTTATCACCCAGTTAGTGAAATTAATGCTAATCTGATTATGGGGTATATGCAACACAGTCGGGGGGCGCCGGAATTCGACATATTCAATACAAAACGGATTCGACAGTCCCGCTGTCGAAAAATGGAGGAATTGACGGAAAAGTGCGTCCTGGATTCGACTTTTCCGACGGTGCCGAAATGGTTAAAAAACACGGGTAAAAAATGCGTGGGGTCCCCCCTCCTAAGCATAACCAGCCTCGGGCTCTTTGAGCCGGTCCTGGTTGCAAAAATACGGGGGGGGGAAATGACAGGGGATCCCCCGTATTTTGACAACCAGCACCAGGCTCTGCGCCTGGTCCTGGTGCAAAAAATACGGGGGACAAAAAGAGTAGGGGTCCCCTGTATTTTTTGTACCAGCACCGGGCTCCACTAGCTGGACAGATAATGCCACAGCCGGGGGACACTTTTATACCGCTCCCTGCGACCGTGGCATTAAATACCCAACTAGTCACCCCTGGCCGGGGTACCCTGGAGGAGTGGGGACTCCTTCAATCAAGGGATCCCCCCCAGCCACATCTGGCCGTGGTGAGCCCGCTAATATCCTCATACGTGGTTGACATTGAGCATATACACGCACTAGCGTGGTGATAGGACTGGCACATTTATGACACAATAGACGTGTATGAACGGTATTTGGAGACAACTGATGTCGGGACATTTGTTAAAAATCTGTGTTGGATTATAAAAAGGAAAAGCTCCGCTACATGGCTTTTTAGCATAAGCAAATCTATAAGGGCTTTTTTCTGACAGTGCACTGTCTTTTTAGTAATTGATCCACCTCTATTAGCGATTGTTTTATTGAGTATGGATATATCTACTGCAAGCACGTAGAATAATTCATGTGTATGTGATTGGGTTTTTGATGTCTATTTATTTTTTTTACTTTATTTTTATTCTAATAGTGTATTAAATCAGTAAGAAAAGGATGGTGTAACTATGCAGCCTAATGCTGGTGATATGTCTGCAGTGGACAATGCAAATATGCAGCCTAAAGCTGGTAACGTGTCTGCAGGGGTTAATCTAGCTATGCAGCCTAATGATGGTGATATTTCTGCAGTGGACAATGCAAATATGCAGCCAAATGCTGGTGATGTGTCTGCAGGGGACAATGCAAATATGCAGCCTAATGCTGGTGATGTGTCTGCAACTGAGAAAATGGAGGTGCAGGAAGCCTCGGGATGTGTGAAAGGGGAGGGTGGTCTGGTGTCTGCTGAAGAAGAGCAGCTGGGGATGGCAGCTATGGTTGTCCCGGCAGCGGATTCAGTTCCTATAGTGGAGGTGCCGGTTGAAGAGAAAATAGATATGGAAGCATTAGTTCTAGAGCTGGAGCGGGAGATTTTCATCTTAAAAAGGTCTGTGGCTGTGAAAAAGAAAAAGAGGAATAAAGCATTCAGCAGAGATAGGCCTGCCTTGACAGTTGAGCTGCCGGAGTTAGAAGGATGGCTAAAGCTGACAGAAGATAAATTGGAGGTCTTGTGTCCAAAATGGCTGCCGCTAGTGAGAATGGCCAGTCGGAGGTGGAGTCTGTGGACGTGCTACCGCCTTATGTTGCTGTAGAGGTTATGGATAGTGAGGAAGGCGTGCATCCAACTTATGAGGCCATCCGGCAGTTGGAGGGGGAGGGGACAGCATTGCTGTCTGCAATGTGTGTGCAGAATAGCGATGTTCAGCCAGCTATGGATACTGACAAAATAAAGGTGGCAGCAGTCTCTGTGCAAGAGGTGGCTGTGTCGGCAGTAGCCATGTCGACAGTGACTTTTGATGCTAAGGTTGGAAAGGAGGTGGAGGGGCAGCGGTCAGGTGAGCTTGTACAATGCCCTGAGGAAGCTGATCCGGCAGGTGGTAATGTTAAAAATGTCAGTGCATTGGTTGGTAAGAGCCCAGCAAAATTGGCACAGGGTATGCCGGCTTTGAATAAAGGGAGTATAAACAATGTCCAAACGCAGCTGGTAGAAACAATATTCGGCAATTTGGAGGTTCCTGCTAGAGTGGGGGCTGCTTTGGTGCTAATAGAAAGGGAGAATAAAAAAAATAGCAGTGCAAACCCTGTGCCAGTTGTACTAGGTGGTTCACAAGGGGTTAATAATGAATAATGAAGAAGAGGAAAAAGGTGTCTCGGGTACCTTCCCCTTATCAGATTGTGTCAGCTAAGAGTAAGGGGAAAGGCAGACACAAAGGGAAGAAGGAGGTGGAGGAAATTTTAGATAAGCTGGAGGCTCCTTTAATGGGTAGGGCACCTACTGTAAGGTGCATGATAAAGTTCAGGGGGTGGGTGGGGCGCCGCCTCCTTCTCCTTGTCTGGGCCATCAGGGTCCTGTGCCTGATGCTGAATCCTCTTCAGTGGTTTCTGTGGGAGAACCAGCTCCTGCCCCTCCGGTTCTTTCTGACCAAGTCCCTGTCCCCTCTTCCCTTCCCCCCCCCCCCCCCCCCCGTTCCTCCTGCTCCCCCAGATGCTGAGGCACATTGGGGTGTCTGATGCAGGTGTAGCTATTAAAGTTGTGGTTTCTTCTGCGGGGTTTGGCAAGGCTCCTTCCTCTGACGAGGAGGTAGTTTTGGAGGTGGACTCCTTGCCAACCGGTGTGAGGTGCAAGCGGAGTCTCCGAAGCAAGCAAAGAAGTGAGTTAAGTCCTATTTTAATAACCCTGAAGGATGACTTCTCAGCCCATAAGGTTTGCCACACTTAATGTGGCCTCAATCCTTTCAGTACGCGCTTGGCACGTGGCTTTTGAGTTTTTTAGCCAATTGGAAGTTGATAGGATTGGGCGGCATGCAGACCATCACAAGGCAAAAGTTGAGTGGAGGAGTGGGCCGTCTTTCTGGTCTCTTGCGGCTGAGTCATACAGTGGGCTGGCAGTCCTTTTTATCGGCATGATAACCGTTCAACGGGTTATTAAGCTTCAGGTAGACAGGTGTATGGTTTTGGATGTCAACCTGAGAGGACACGACCTAAGGCTTATAAATATCTATGGCCCCCAGACTAAGTAGGATAGGAGGTGTCTTTTCTGGGAGATAAAGCCGTATCTTTTTTCAGCCCGGCAGATAGTCTTTGGTGGTGATTTCAATACCGTCCTTAGGCCAAAAGACAGGGGGGGGGTTCAAAGACTGCTCTGGGTTATTATTATTCCTCTTTTTTTAGATAGTATGATTAGGCAGTCAGGTCTGGTGGATGTGCACATTCGCCATTCACCAGACCTCACGGGGTTCACCTTTTTTAGAGGTAGATGTAGGAGTAGAATAGATAGTTTTATGTTAAGGAGAGTTCAAAAACTTCGGCCCCTGAGCTGAAGCCAGTAGAGTTCTCTGATCACGTTTGTCTGTGTGCATCCTTGAACGCCTCAGAATCCCCTCAGAAAGGGCGGGGCCTGTGGTGCTTAAACTCTGAGCTTCTGAAAGAGAAAGATATTAGACAGTCCTTCAGAGACTTCTTTGAATCTCATGAGTCACTTTTGGAGGTGGGATGGAGTAGGTCAGAGTGGTGGGAGGTATGCAAGAAAAGGGCTTGCAGCTTTTTCCGCAACCTTGTAGCCAAAAAGAACTTGGTAAAAAGGAATATCTACCATGCCTTGAGAAAGAGACTTGATTTCTTGATTTCTGAGCAGGGGGATGGTGGGGAAATCTCCCGGGTGAAAGCTCAGATGGAGTACCAGTATGATCGGTATGCTTCCTTGGTTCTGGAGAGGGCTTATTGTAAATACCACTCGACTGATCCTTACCAGAGCTGTAGGAACTTGGTCAACTGTAAGGAGGTGAGGGGGTTGTGCGATGGCCAGGGTGTCCTCCGTGAGGATGGGGGGGGGGCATTCTGGAGGTTGTGCGATCCTTTTACTCTGACCTTTTGTCTGTGAAGCCACTCATCAGAGAGAGAGAGGATGGAGCGGTTTCTGAGGGAGACTCCGGGTCTTGAGAGCCATGGCAGTTCTCTTGATTCCTTAGGGAATTTGATAACAGTGGAAGAGGTCATGAAGGCCATAGACTCTTTGTCTATGAAGTAGGCCCCAGGACCGGATGGGTTAACCTCTGAATTTTATAAAATTTTTAGTGACCACCTGGTCCCTCGTCTTATGGAAGTGTTTAATGAGTGCCTGGGCGAGGGTTTACTCCATCCTTCCATGAGATTGTCTGCTCTTATCTTGCTTTCTAAAGGGAAGGATCCATCCCGTATTGAGAACTGGCACCCCATCGCTCTTCCTAATACAGATAGAAAGATTCTGGCTAAGGTGCTCTTTAATAGGCTGATGGAATTTTCTGGGTCTTTGCTTTCTCCCTCTCAGCACTGCACCGTGAAGGGCCGGAGCACCTTCAGTGCTGTCCTTGGCATCCGGGAGGCTGTGGAGCGGTGTCGTGCTCAGGGTTGGGGAAAGTACCTGCTGGCTTTGGATCAGTCAAAGGCTTTTGATAGGGTTAACCATGAATACCTGTGAGCTCTGCTGGAATGGTATGCCCTCCCAGTGAGGGTGGTGGATTGGCTGCGTGTCATCTATAGGTAAGCTGAGAGCTTCCTCTGGTTAATGGTTGGGTGGGTCCCACTTTCTCTGTGGATTCGGGTGTTAGACAGGGCTGCCCCCTGAGCCCCCTCCTATATGTCTTTGCCATTGACCCCTTCATTAGAAGGCTGGAGGGTGGCATTGTAAGGGGTCTTGCTGGGCGTGAGTTGCTCGTTGGAAGTGGTGGCTTACGCAGACGATATCACAGTCATCTTGTCAGATCCATCAGAGGCAAATGGTGTGGTGTCGGGTGTCCAGGAGTACTCAATCTTCAGGTTCTCGGGTCAACCAGGATAAGAGTGAGGTTTTCTGGATGGGACAAGAGGGTCAGGAGTTTGACCTTCCGGATGGCCTTCCCCAGGCGAGCCAAGAGATCAAAGTTTTAGGCATCAGATTTGGCCCTGGCGATTATGCCACCCGAAATTGAGATCTTACACTGGATGAGACCAGCCGGAAAGTGGAGCATTGGAAGAGATGGAAGTTGTTTCTCAGGGAAAGGGTGGATCTTATTAAAACCTTTCTGATCACAATTTTCTTGTATGTCAGCTACGTGTGTCTTTTGCCCGAATGTAGATGGACTAAGATTTATGTTTTATATTTCCGGATGCTCTGGGGAAATAGGCTGAATCTAATCAAGAGGATTGTCACCTACAGATCGAGGAGGGAAGGAGGCCTGGGAATGGTTAACCCAGTGCTATTCTTTTTGTTGACCTTTCTTAAATTATATCTGGACGGCCTCCAGTTAGAGGCTTCTCATCGATGGGTAAAGGGGTTTAGAGTCTGGATGTCTCCCTTCCTCAATGCATGGTTAGAGGGAGGAAGTGTAAAGAGCTTGCGAGTTAGGCACGGGTACCTCCCGACCTACGTGACTCTTAGCTTGAAAGTGACAAGGTGATGGGGCCTGGAGGCGGGAGAGGTCAAAAGCTCCCCTAAAAGGGTGTTGGGGAGGAGGATTTTGCGGTCTCACTTCTGGGAACCGCTGTCATTGAAAGACTGCCTGAGTAGTTTGTCTTCGGACGGGCTTGCTCAGGTTAACTCCCAGAGGATCCCGCTGAAGCTTTGGGACATTACCTGTCTCCTTTCATGGAAGGCTCTACGTGAGGGGAAGCTTGAAGTATAGAAATGCCGATGATCGTGGCTGCCCACGTGAAGAGTGTCTAGGGGAGGAGGAGACAATGGACCATTTCTTGCTCAAGTGTCCCTTCAATGTGGAGGTTTATAGGAGAGTGTCCGGGGCCTTGGGCATCCCGTGCCTTTCGGGGCTGAGTTACCCTGAGTGGGCTTATGGGGCGTGCAAGAGGGTTGGTCACTTTGAGTTATCCACCTTGTTTTTAGAGTTATCCACCTTGTTTTTAGTCAGTGTAGTGGTTAGATACTTCACATGGAATGCACGGTGTCAGATCTCCATTAGGCAAAAAGTCCTCCCCTGGGATGTGGTGGTGGCTGACATTCTGCACGAGGTTTGGAAGATAAGGGATCTGGAGAGGCGTCGGATGGAGGCCGTTGCGTGGTCCAGGTTATGGCGCCACCTCAAACCCCCTTGAGTGGGTGGCCAAAGTTGGGCGCTTCTCTTGACTTTTGCTATCCTTTTACACTCCCTTAGATGTTTAAAGGTTGTTGTTTTGTGTATGGCTATACATATGCTTGAAGTGCTTGCTCAGTTCTTCTTTGCTTGTGTTGTAAATATATAAATGTGTGTTGTTTTTGTTTCTTGTTGGTTGTGGCCCCACTTTATTGCTTTTATTTTGAAGCCCTGTTATTGTTGTAGTGCTTTTTCTCCATGGACTATGAGAAATTGGACTCTTTTTCTGATGTATAAAGTTGGGGCGCATGTTTACAGTTTAGTGGAGATTTTGTCTTTGGTTTCTACAGATGTACAGATGTAGATCGATTTTTTTATTTTTTTTTTCATTGGAACATCGGAAACATCACAACCATTGTGACTTTTATTTTAATGGCCCGGACAGCCAACAGGTACACAGGTGGTGCTGGGGGAGTGTTTAATTTCCACTTCCCCTTCGGCTGCTATTGTCTGCAACCGCTGGGTGGGGGATCCTGCCGTGCTGACCAATCAGCAGTGATCGGCAGCACGAAAAACACTGGGGGAGGGTGCAGGAAGGCGAGCAGCAGCAGCCATAAGTTTCTCTTCCCTGCAGTTGCAAACACTGTTTATCTGACTGGTCACATCCTGTGCGACCAGGTCAGATAAGGCACTTGTTGGTATGGTTGCATCTGATGCGACCATGCCAGGCAAGTGGTTAAGGAAAATTACAAACAATGAATTCTTGCTTTTGGAAATCGAAATAAGCAGGAGGGGCCTCAATTATTACAATTAGGGGTCGATTCAATTACCTGTGAGTGTCATGAAAACTGCTTCCTGTGGGATAGTCTCAGAAGTTGATGGTTACTTGCAACCTATAGAGGTTCGAGCACAGATCAGCCTAATGTAACCAGGGCTGTCATCAGCTGTGCCAGGCCCCAGGACCGGGATGGGGCATGGCCAGTGTGGGGAGGTGTGGCAAGACCCCCTTCTTAAAAAATGATATATTAAATGCGGCCATCAAACAGGCATGTGCACTGCACAGGGAGGCGCCGGTGTCCGATCCAGTTGGCACAGGTGGGGTTTGAGGTGTGATCACTGTCCCGTGCAGGGATAGAGAGAAGTGACTGTTGCTGCAGCTGCCTCTCTCCCCAGGCAGCACACAACACTGGGAGTGTGTGCTGGGCTTGGGAGAGAGGCTGCTCTCTTGGCTCCACTGAATGTAACTGCACTTTTCCGTACAGTATGAGCTGTTGATGACAATCAGGATTTAACACCACCACCACCACATACACACACACATACACACACACACACACACACACACACACTGGCAGAGAGGCCAAGCTATTGCTATCTCTTCCAGATGTGGGCCACCACATTTACAAGTGCAATCATTTGGATGATGATGGTGCATCCTAGCCACATCACGTTGTGGCTAACACTAATTTGCGTCAAAAAAGATGTCCAACGATAATAGTCTCATGGGACAAGGTGAGCAAAGAGGGGTTATTTGATGGACACATCTGTACAATGAAATGTTAGAGCAGAAGCAGACAATGTTTTCCTCTTTGGGTGCCAGATGCAAAAAAAAGTTTCTGGAGTGCCACCACGAGTACAGCATATACAAATATTTACAAGGTAATAGCTAGTTTATCTGGTTGATAATTTGTTGTCTGGAGATGAAGACAATATGGTATACTAATACTATGTAGGATAAGGAGTTGGAACAAGAGGGGAGGATCACACCTATTAGGAGGGGGACTGACCCTATGGGTGCCACTCAAAACATCCCGGAGTGCCACCTTGTGGCACTTGTACAAGAGTTGCCTTTCTCTGTCCTAGATAATTCTGTGTTTCCAACTTTGGGAAGACTGACAATTGAACCCCACTGTCCCTAATCCACACGTTTCATGTCACAGAGGCATAGGAATGTCTCATCAGCCATAGAACAATACATACGAGGAAACAGGTAGAAACACTTCTGTGGGTGGATGGATGGATGGATCTGGGAAAGTTTGGTTAAACTTTCTGCTCTGAATGACTGTGACTGTTGATCTTTAAAGCACATATACAAGATATATTTATGGTTGCAGGGAAAGTAGAAAAATAGAAATAAAAGTTAATTCATCAATATGACTTCAAGATCGATAAACACTGTTCAGAAGGAGCAGTACACTCTTCACTGCCAAGTCCCTATAATCTTTTATTTTACAGTGAGGTGCTGTCCTGCTCTGCCTGACTGCTGATTAAACTTATGGGCAGACAGTGCTCCTGAAATGCAAGTACAAACAGCACAATGTGCATTAAGGGTCCAGGATTTACAGTTGATATGGTGTGTTATGGGGACACTGCCAGTCAGGTGTTTTATATATATTGCAGTTACAATTCCATATTAATCAAAACTAGTTTTTACCAGTCAAAACTTGTAAACTACTGAAAAAGTTTGGGTTTGGATAGTGCTTCCTGGACATGCCTTACGGTAGCAGCCGCATCCCTTTAACAATCTATGGTGGCAACTAGGGAACATCACATGCACACACGTAAAAATCATTTTCTTAATATATATACCACTCTTGGTTATATATAATAAATATCTAAATATAAATATTTATATAAAACCTTGTTATAAAAATCACATAAGAGATTTTCAGGGTCAGCTGAAGTGTCCTTATAAAGCCTTAAGGTGGGTACACACTGGGCGATATATCGGCCGTTCTTTTGAATGCCGATATATTGTGGGTCCGTTGGCCAGTGTGTACAGGCAATATGTCTGTGAACTCCGTCGTTCACAGACATATCGCGTCGGCCCCGCAGCACAGCCGACGGCCAATATATCTACCGATATACTGGCGCATCGCTGTGTGTGTACGGATGGTCGGCCGACCGCCCATACACATGCTGCGGAAGCTGGTGTTGATTGACGGCTGAACTGGGCGGGCGTGTGTACACGCCCGCCCAGTTCATGACGTCAGTCTCCGACGGATCCATCCATAGATATATCTGCCGATCAATTGATCGGCAGTTACATGATATCTATCAGTGTGTACCCACCTTCAGGATCTTGACAGACAGGATAAATGTTCTTTATTCAAAGTCCATTTCAGTAATGTCCTCTTATATTGGCTCCAATTAAATGACCAAAACTTGTCAATAAATTCCTTGCGGGTTCTAAAAATAAACTCTCATACCAGTAGAAACACCCGAGAAAATAAGGCAAATGACCACCATTAGTAGAATTAAATAAATGTATTGAAACATTACATTTCACACAATAGATCAGAGCGATGATTACACAGAGTCATTTTTGGATGCTGTTAGGTTAATCACACTTGGAGCTGATGTTTCCAACCTTTGTCTCACCTCACATGCAGGGTGTGAGCTCCCGACAATGGGGCAGATGTATTAACCAGGAGAAGGCACAAGGAAGTGATAAACCAGTGATAAGCGCAAGGTGATAAATCCACCAGCCAGTCAGCTCCTAACTGTTAATTTGCATATTGGAGCTGATTGGCTGGTGTATTTATCACCTTGCACTTTTCACTGGTTTATCACTTCCTTATGCCTTCTCCAGGTTAATACATCTGCCCCAGTGTTCCCTCAGGGCTGGACCATACAGCGCCTTTACTCTATACGTTTCATCTGCTGGGACTTTATCAGGGGTATATCTTAAACAGCTGTATATTGAAACTTCGTACAAATACAACAGGTAAATAAATTTATGATGTATAAGGATAGCAACCAACCAAATAGGTAATGGTGTAATGATGTATCAGAGCAATATCCATCAAATGCCAACCTTCTGTATACCTGTATGGTGAAAAAGCAGTATATATATATATTTATAAACTATAGGAACATTAGTTAATAAGTGTTGTGGGTGTGTGGATTATTAGAGCTACACTAAAATGGTCTACAGCCAATAGGTCTACCACTAATGGTCGCCATGCAGTAGGTCAACAGGGACAAAAGGTCGACAGAGAATAGGTAGACCGTACAAAAGGTTGACAGGGTCAAAAGGTTGTCAGGAAATTGGTCAACATGGAAATAGTTGACAAAAAATGTAGAAACCATTTTCTTTGTTTTATTGGGTGTTTTGTAATTTTTCTGCCACAAACAAGCCCCATTAGTGTACCACGTCCGTATGCATGGTTCAATTTGCTCGTCATGCTTCTGGCAAGGTGCCTAGTTCCACTACCACTGCGCTGTTACTATTCCCAACAGTAGTCCACATGGACGGTAAAGTATTAAAATGTTGAAAAAAATTAAAAACAAAACTTGTTTCGACTATATGTGTGTCAACCATTGTCATGCTGACCTTTGACCCTGTCTACCTTTTGCATGTTGACCTTTTGACCCTGTCGACTGTCATGAACCTGACTGTACTTCTGATGTTCTGTGTTTTATCTCAGCATATCCTGTAGACCTGCATTTGCTTTAGCTCAGCATGCAAACTGCAATCATTGTTATTTACTCCTGATTAGCCACCTCAGTGGGAATTTCTCTGTGAGCATTTGAGTCTCCCCTGTGCTCAGCTTTCTGGTGTTTGGGCCTAAAAGTCAGCATCCTCTGTTCATTTTTAGAAGTTTAGGCTTCAGTGTTTTCATGGCCTGCTAGGCCTTAGTCCACATCAGTTCTTAACCGTGAGTACTGCAGTGACAGGGTCTGATCACCTGACCATGAGCTAGCCAATCCTGTGCCAACCTGAGACTCCCTGAATCACCTGACTCGATTCACCAATCACCAAGCACTAAGAGGTATAAGTAGAGAGACCGGAGTTTCAGAAGCTGCCAGTTCCTTGAGTAACAGCTCAGTGTGAGCCTAGTAGCCGAGTTCCCTAGAGTTTATAGATATTACCTTGGTACCTGTAATCCTCTGTATCTTTGCTCTCAAGTCCGATTGCAGTCCGGTTTCTCTCAAGTCTGGTTGCCCTCAGCCGGTAGCCGGTCCGGCCCAGATTATCCTCAGCCAGTAGCCAGTCCAGTCCAGCTCATCTACAGCTGGTAGCCAGTCTGGTCCAGCTCATCTTCAGCTGGTAGCTAGTCCGGTCCGGTTTACCACAGCCGGTAGCCAATCCGGTCCAGCATCGTATTTCCAGCCGAACCGCGTTCATCATTAGTTCCAGTCGAACCCTGCTCAACATTGATCCTGCTCATTCTCACCGAGTAAAGAGCGTGTAATACTACTATCTACAATATCCATCCAGTTCTTAGCTGGTTAATCCTCTGCTACTCTCCTCCCTACTACAGTACGTTCACCATCCTGTTATGAACACCAAACTCCCTAGTGTTCCAGTGGTCAGGATACAACTCCCTCCGTCGAGGCCTGTGTTCGACTATTCTTCTTACTGTTTCCCTCAGACCAACCAATACTATACATAGTCCTCCAGTTACCCGCCAGAACTTAACACAGACTCCAGGTTCACAAAACAAACAGACATGACATCGACCTTTTGACCCTGATGACCTAATGAATGTCTACCATTAGTGGTCGACCTATTGACTGTAGACCTTTTTTAGTGTAGATCTATAGACCAGATACCAATGCGGTGATTATATAATATTTACACAGGTTAAAGACATTTCAGGTGACTTCTAATATTAGCAATTTACATTACTGAGGGCCTGATTAATATATGTACGCTAATGCATTTGCAGCTGCGATCCCGTACTCAGCGGATGTGGGAAAATATGCTAATGCACACCTCCCAACATGACCCTCTCCAGGAGGGACAGAATGCTCTGCTCCTGGACTTCCCTCTTCATTTATGATTGCCAGAACCTGTGCTGAAACACCTTTCTTATCCATTAACCTGCTCAACACAGATGACGGTAATCATACATTAAGAAGTCCAGAAGCAGAGCATTTTGTCCCTCCTGGAGAGGGTCATGTTGGGAGGTATGCTAATGCTTTAGCTGTCTGGAAATGTATTCTGATGCCCACCGGTGTCTGAGCAGATCCCAGCAACTGTGTTTAAATCCGCAGAGTAGTCATAGACCTTTAGATAATATTCCCTAAGTAACCATACAGACGCGAAGAATGGTAGCAGGATTTGAGTTGTAGGTGCCATGTTTTGTGCATATGGGATTGCTGATGCAGTCTGACATGCACTAAAAATGGTAGCCACACTCCTGCATTATTGCCGCCACTCCCCATTACTTTCCCCCTAACAGTACCTGATTGTCAGTCACTTTGCAAATAAATGCTCACTGTAAGATACCTTGGCAGGTGTGCAGTGCAACCGTAAAACACATGCGCAGTCAGCCGATAATCGCTAAGTAGCAGCATTGCGTACAGTATTAGGCCCTGAATACAGTATTCTTCTTCACACTTATGTTTTACTATTGAACACTGATATATGACATTAGAACTTGCTGCTGATACAAATGGCACATTACACGGTTGTGGTATGTTAGATAGAATAGACTTAGGTCGACCACTATTGGTCGACAGTAAGTAGGTCGACATGGTTTCTAGGTCGACAGGAACTCTAGGTTGACAAGAAAAAGGTTGACATGAGTTTTTTACATTTTTTTGGTGTCATTTTCTTCGTAGAGTGATGAGGAGCCCCAATTAGTGCACCGTGTCCCCTCACATGGTTCGCTTCACTCGCCATGCTTCGGGCAGGTTATCGTTCCCAATTGTAGTCCACGTGGATCGTAAAGTATGAAAGTTCAAAAAATGGAAAAAAAAAGTGAAAACCTCATGTCGACCTTTTGTCATGTCAACCTAGAGTCCCTATCAACCTATTTACTGTCGACCAATAGTTGTCGACCAAAGTCTTATCGACCTAAAGACCGGATCCCACATTACACATGGTGACAGTACTCCTTACTCTGGAAATGTTTTGTCTTAATGCGGGATATGTTTTGTCTTTGGGTCTAATATCTCACTTATCACACTTCAAGATAACAGATGACTTGCAGGCACAAGTGGATTCATCTGACTGATGTATTGCAAGCAAAATAAAATACTAGACATAAAATTGCTGCTCTGTCAGAGCATTAATACATTATACACAACTAACTGTCAATGGGATAACTAGGTCACATGCCAGCATATATAAACATGTCACACACACACAGGTTCTTTTACAATTCTGAGGACCTTCCTGGTTATTCCACCCTGTTAACTTTCCCTTCGGAAGTGGTTGGCCCTGAATGAGCCTGCCTCTCAAGTTTAAACAGGAGTTTTTCTTTGCTAATTGATGAGGTGAGATCAATTACCTGAGAATCCCTGCCAAGTTAGGATTAAGGAAATCCTGGACCGGACTTCTACTAGTTTACAGCAGCCCAGGGGCGGATTGGGAACAAAAAGTGGCCCTGGAAAAATTTGTACTAGTGGCCCCACATGGGCAGCACCAGAGGTGTGAGGTCTAGCCATGGGCCATGGCAGCAGCACCCTCCCCCCAAGACTTTCCAGATAGTGGGCATGTCTAGCATCAAGGGGGAAGTTAAAAGGAAATAAAATGAAATATTATGAGCACATTATATGATACACCTTCAGAATTTAGGAAACTATATCATTCTTTATAAATATATATTTTCTTGCTTATTACACCAACCATATCCCAATCACTATTCACTCAATCTTATATGTCAGCCAAGCAGGCAGACAGAGCATACACTAGATCATCTGTAATCACAGGCTAAGTGGCAAAGTAATTTTCATATATGCAAATTATTTTGCATCTTATTCATTATGTCTATAAATAGGACCACATGTCCTCAAACAAAACAGGCCCCACGGGTGTGCCGGCCCACCGGGAATCTTCCCTGTAAACCCTATGCCCAATCCGCCTCTGCAGCAGCCTAAAGCATACTTGCCTACCTGACCCCCTTCATGAGGGAGAAAATGCTCTGTTCCTGGACTTTCCTGGTAATATATGATTGCCATCCCCTGTGGTGATCTAGTTAATTGATAAGAAAGGTGTTTCACCACAGGTGATGGCAATCATACATTACCAGGAAAGCCCAGGAACAGAGCATTTTCTCCCTCATGGAGAGGGTCAGGTAGGCAAGTATGGCCTAAAGCTGAGTACACACTATACAATGTGCATGCCGCCCAACATGACCCTCTCTAGGAGAGACAGAATGCTCTGTTCCTGGACTTCCCTCTTAATTTATGATTGCCCTCACCTGTGGTGAAACACCTTTCTTATCAAATAACTATTTTAACACAGGTGATGGCAATCATATATTAGGAGGGAAGGTCATGAACAGAGCATTCTGTCCCTCAAGGAATGGGTCATGTTGGGAGGTATGGATGTGTACTCAGCTTGATATCGGCAGCGACGGGACCCGGCAGGGAAGCTAGCATCGGCAAGTATATACACTGCATCTAGGGTCGATGGTGAATGTCACTGACAACCCGTGGGATTGTGCATCATCAGCGACATAGTGCGTTAACACTAGACAATGTGCTCGATGTGTCGTCTAGTGTGTAACCAGCTTTAGTTGGAATCAATATCATGCCAGATTCCACTCTAAATGTGTACCCTGAGAACCGTGGTTCATGCCAGATTCCACTCTAAATGTGTACCTTGAGAACCGTGGTTGGGAACTCCTGTTGTAACCAAATACATAAAAGCAACACCGTTAGTAATCTCCCCTAGAAATTGTGATTTACCATCAGTAGGGATAACGGCTGTGCAATGCTTTTTATTCAATAGTATCCAATGCATCTGTCACAACATAGTAACATCACTTGTTTATTAGTTAAGTAGGCTGTTTATACCAGAGGTTCCCAAACGCAGTCCTCAAGGCACCCTAACTGTCCAGGTTTTCAGGATATCCATGGCTGAGCACAGATGGTTAAATCACATTGACTAAGGTAGGTCATCTGTGCCCAAGCATGGTTACCCTTAAAGCCTTGAGAGCTGAGTTTGGAAACCTCTGGTATGTACTATTAATATGTTTAACTTTAAACAGCTCCAAAGAAACAAAACATTGTATGTCAATGGCAGGGGAAACTTTACAGGATGTAATAGGAATTAATGCTACATTATATGTGGGTTTACCCCTACACCAATTTAACTGAATATCTGTTTAAGCAAAACCTAAAAGGATATATAGAAACAGAGAATATACAAGAGATATCAATGGCGCACCCAGGGGGGGTTTCTGAGTACCCAGAAACCCCCCCTGATGGACCAAATCAATTTTATTGCTAATTGTGGCTTACTAGTGTAGCTCCGCCCACTCACAGCATTAGGCTCCACCCACTCGCATTTTCCCGCGATTCGCGCACCCGCTGGGTAGAGCTACACACACTGACCTCTCTCAGCCAGCTGCAGATGAACCAGAGCTAATGGTCACCACAAGTCTTGAGGCTGCCTACGCTGAATGTTACTACCACACAGACTGATCCCTTCCTAGCTGACCTCGGTAAGGAACCTCTCCCTACAATAAACCATTGCTTCCTATTCATAAGGGCTTTAAAACCCGTATACAGTACCAACATTTTTGTACATGTGCACTGATTTTTTAGCTTAATGCATTTTATATATATATATATATATATATATATATATATATACATACACATTTTTCAAGCCAAATTGACAAGTCTAATAGCACCAGGAAAAGCTAATGGGAACATAACTAATTGAATACATTATTTAAATATAAAGAGTAAATAATAATATAAAAATGATCTATATGTAAAACTACTGTAGGCTACTTGATTGAGGGGGTAATTCAGACCTGATCGCTCGCAAGTGTTTTTTTGCTGTCCTGTGTTCAGATACTTTGCCGCCCATAGGGGAGTGTATTTTCGCTGTGCAAGTGTGTGTTCACATGTGTAGCTGAGCTGCACAAACAGATTTTGTGCAGTCTCTGCGCAGCCCAGGACTTACTCAGCCGCTGCGATCACTTCAGCCTGTCCGGGACCGGAATTGACGTCAGACACCCGCCCTGCAAATGCTCAGACACGCCTGCGTTTTCCCTGACACTCCCAGAAAATGTTCAATTGCCACCCACAAACGCCCACTTCCTGTCAATCTCCTTGCGATCGCCCGTGCAATCGCTTTTTTTGCACCATCCCGTCGCTATGCACCAATGCCCGGTGCAGTCATCCGACAAGCCTGCGCAATGCGGTGCATATGCATGCGCAGTTCAGACCTGATTGCAGGCTGTGAGAAAACGCAACCTAGCGATCAGGTCTGAATTACTCCCTGAGATGTACATATATTAATAGCACCTTAAGTCTAAAATCATAGTGAAGTGAGGTGCAGATAGGAGTTCGGTATTTATTACTGACAGCGGCTTCCTCCATCCTCCAGAGTCCCCTTGCGGGATTGCTGCGCTCGCCACTCTGTGGGCATCCACAAGTGGAATAGCCCTGTTGCGCCGGGATTCCGGCTGGCGGCATTGTTGGTTGTTAGGATTCCGGAGTCTGTATCCTGATCGCCGGGATCTCAACAGCCGGCAAA
This sequence comes from Pseudophryne corroboree, assembly GCF_028390025.1. Lineage (NCBI taxonomy): Eukaryota > Metazoa > Chordata > Amphibia > Anura > Myobatrachidae > Pseudophryne > Pseudophryne corroboree. Next base: position 231,315,694 of record NC_086453.1, read on the forward strand.
TTAAACGTATCCCATAGAAAGTGGGGAAATTTGTCTGATGGAAATCCCCCTTTACAAATCCTGCGTTTGCCTCTGGATATTGGCAGGGGCAGATTGGGATGGAACACCAGCCCAGGAAATTGGTGGAAGCAGCCCTAATGCGAGCAGGGTCTGTTGAGGGGGTGGGGTCTGTCAAGGGGAGTGGGATCCTTATAAGACCTGATCCTGAATTGGAAGCAGTTGCAGCTTTCCTTACGTCTTTTGCTGTGACTTGGGGGGTAATTCAGAGTTGATCGCAGCAGCAAATTTGTTAGCAGTTGGGCAAAACAATGTGCACTGCAGGTGGGGTAGATATAGCATTTACAGAGAGAGTTATATTTGGGTGGGTTATTTTGTTTCTGTGCAGGATAAATACTGGCTGCTTTATTTTTACACTGCAATTTAGATTTCAGTTTGAACACACCCCACCCAAATCTAACTCTCTATGTACATGTTATTTCTGCCCCCCTGCAGTGCACATGGTTTTGCCCAACTGCTAACAAATTTGCTGCTGCGATCAACTCTGAATTAGGCCCTTTATACTAATGCCACTACAATGCGCATCCCTGGTGTACATTTGTGCGTCCTAATGTGCAAGGACTGAGACACCCACTTTCAGGGTCTACAGATGCTGTAATCATGCTTTGCGCGTCTTCAGAAACTATTATCAGTCGCACCATTGAAACTTTCACAAGCCTTATGGTAGGTGCAGATCATCCATGTATGACCTACAATGTGAGTGATTCAATGTTTCTGCACACAATCACTATCAGCAACGCAAGAAAAAATTGATATGTGGAATACCGCTCAACCAGCGCCTCACTCTGCGTTAGTAGAATCTTATTTTCACCCGACTCTCAGGTCCATGTAACTCCTTAGGACTGGACCTGAGAGTCGGGTGAAAATAAGATTTTACTAACGTAGAGTGAGGCGCTGGTTGAGCGGTATTCCACGTATCAATTTTTTCTTGTATTTCATATGGGAGGTGGGGAAAGCCTCTTGTGGTGCACTGTATGACTAGCAGCCTTTTCTGCGCACTGTTTGTTACTTCACATTATCTTGCTATCACTATCTGCAACACGCCCATACTACGTTAGCCAACCTCCTGTAACCGCCTAGGGAAGCCCAACACAATTCTAATATATTTCTTGGTGCATGCGTCTGTATATGTACTGTAACCTTGTACAATGAGTATCCGGACACATGCGCGGTGCAATGCAGATGCATGCACCATCTAAAAACACATTTGCCCCCACAGAAAAAACACCACACATTGTCCCCACAGAAAAAAAAAACACATTGGTCCCCACAGTGAACAATAAAAAAAAATTGGCCTCCACAGAGAACAATACAATAACAATGACCCCCCCACAGGAAATTAAACAAACACATTATCCCCCGCCGGAAAAATGCGCGCGCACACACATACACACACGCACACACATTAGCTCTACAGAAAACAAACACATTAGTCCCCACAGAGAAAAAAAAACACACTGACCACCACAGGAAAAAACAAACACATTGGCCCATACAGAAAACAATAAAACCCACAAGAAAAAAAAAAACACATTTGCCCCCACAGGAAAAACATACACACACACACACACATTGGCCCTACACACAAAAAAGAAGCAAAGGGGGGGAAATGAAAACACATTGACTTTCACAAGAAAAAAACAAACAAACTGACCGCCAACAGGAAAAAAAACAAACCACACACTGACCACCACAGGTAATAAAAAAAACACATTGGCCCCCACAGAAAAAAATACATTGTCACCCACGGAAAACAAACACATTGGCCCCTACATAAAGCAATAAAACACACTGACTCCCTGACAGGAAACATAAAAAAACATTATTCACCACAGGAAAAAAATAAAACACATTCGCCCCGCATGAAAAAATAAAAACACGTAGGCCTCCACAATAAAAATAGGGTGGATAATGTATGTTCCCGGGTTGGTGGGGTACTATATCTAGGGGACTGACACAGATGCTAACACGCTGACACACAAACAAAAGCTGACACACTGACACTAACCTAGAGACAGATGCTGACACACTGACAGATGTTGACACACAGACAGATGCTGATCAGTGGTGCAAGTAGAAAAAATGTCTTATAGGTACTGTGTGCGCGTGCCAAAAACTGGGTGTGACCAAATGCCACATGGGGCGTGGCCAATTAAAATGGGGGCATGGCCAATGAAAATGGGTGCGTGATACACATATGGACGGAAGGGCAGATACACATATGACCCCAATAGTACCAGAAATACGTTGCCCCACAGTGCCAGATACACATTGCCTCACTGTGCCAGATACACAAATGCCCCCAAAGTGCCAGATACACATTTCCTCACAGTGCCAGCAGGGGCAACCGCAGGATTTATTCAGAGGGGTTTCCGTGGGTGTGTATCTGAGAATGTATGTGTGTGTGTGTGTGTGTGTGTGTGTGTGTGTGTGTATATATATATATATATATATATAGTACACACACAGTGTGTGTGTGTGTGTGTGTGTGTGTGTGTGTGTGTGTGTGTGTGTGTGTTTGTGTATCTATCTATCTATATATATATATATATTGTAACGCTGTACAAAACAAAACAAAAACATTCCTAGAAGTTTTCATTTTTCTAAAACATGTAAGACAAGAACCTGGGACAAACATACCTGCCCTCAAACACTATCCCAGTGTTCTTGTCACATATCCCCCTCCCCTGTTTCGACCTAGGGGCCGGAACACTTGTAGCCCCCAGACAGAAGATGCGGGACAATGCATCTGCGTTGGCCAATTGTGTACCCGGTCTATGTTCGACAGTAAACTTAAAATCCTGCAACGCTAGAAACCATCTAGTTACCCGAGCATTCTTGCCTCTATTTACATACATCCATTTTAAAGGGGCATGATCCGTCACTAGTCTGAATTGTCTACCCAAGAGGTAATATCTCAAGGTATCTAGTGCCCACTTAATGGCCAAAGCCTCCTTTTCCACAATGGCATACCTTTTTTCATGCTCATTGAGTTTCCTACTCAAATAAATGATAGGGTGTTCGTCCCCATCTCTGGTTTGGGACAGCACAGCACCTATCCCTACCTCTGAGGCATCTGTCTGTACCACAAATTCTTTTGAAAAATCTGGTGTTATCAACACCGGTTGTGAACACAAAGCCACTTTTAACGCTTGGAACGCTTTTTCTGCATCAGGGTTCCATTTCACCATATTTGACTGCTTCCCTTTGGTAAGGTCTGACAACGGCACCGCTGTGGTCGCAAAACTGGGAATAAACCGTCTATAGTACCCAGTAATTCCCAAAAAAGCCCTTACCTGTTTTTTATTCACTGGACGAGGCCAGTTTTGAATAGCATCAATTTTATTCAATTGGGGCCTAATCAGACCTCTGCCTATGGTGAAGCCCAAGTATTTGACCTCCTCCATTGCGAGGCAGCACTTCTTTGGGTTAGCAGTTAACCCTGCCTCTCTGATTGAGTCCAGTACTGCTTGTACTTTAACCAAATGGGACCCCCAGTCTGTACTGTGAATTACCACATCATCCAAATAGGCAGCTGCATATTTTCTATGGGGCCTCAAAATTTTATCCATCGCCCGTTGAAAGGTTGCTGGAGCCCCACGCAACCCAAAGGGTAACATCTTATACTGGTACAGCCCCTCCGGAACCGAAAAGGCTATTTTTTCTTTGGCGCTATCAGATAAAGGTATTTGCCAGTAACCTTTGGTCAGGTCCAACGTGGTGAGAAACCTGGCTGTTCCCAGCCTTTCTATAAGCTCATCCACACGGGGCATGGGGTATGCGTCAAACTTGGACACCTCATTTAACTTACGAAAGTCATTACAGAAGCGTATGCTACCGTCGGGCTTCGGGATGAGCACTATGGGACTGGACCACTGACTGTTAGATTCCTATATGACTCCAAGTTCTAACATGGTTTTAACTTCTTTAGAAACAACTTCTCGCTGAGCTTCAGGAATCCTATATGGCTTTAAATGAACCCTGACCCCTGGTTCTGTGACAATGTCATGTTTTATTATGGTCGTTCGACCAGGCAGCTCTGAAAATATCTCCCTATTTTGGATGAGAAATTCTTTAACCTGATTGTTCTGATCAGCTGATAATGTCTCTGACACCTTCACTGCGGGAAGCAACCGAGGTGAAGACACCGAAGGGCAAGGCTCCGCTGACAGAGACAACCTATCTTTCCAGGGTTTGATTAAGTTAACATGGTAGATCTCTTCGGGTTTTCTCTTTCCCGGCTGGTATACTTTGTAATTAACCTCATTCACTTTTTCCCTAATCTCAAATGGACCCTGCCATTTAGCTAGGAATTTGCTTTCCACAGTGGGTACCAAAACAAGAACTCTATCTCCAGGAGCAAATTCCCGTATCTTGGCACTCCAGTTATAGACCCTCTGTTGAGCACTTTGGGCCTGTTCCATGTGCTCTCTGACAACAGGTACCACGGCTGCAATCCTATCCTGCATTTGTGTTACATGTTCAATAACGCTTCTATAAGGAGTGGGCTGTCCTTCCCATGTCTCTTTGGCAATGTCCAACAGCCCTCTTGGGTGTCTACCATACAACAAATAAAATGGAGAAAACCCCGTAGAGGACTGAGGAACTTCTGTGATGGCCATTAACAAGTAGGGCAACAAACAATCCCAGTCTTTCCCATCTCTCTCAGCAACCTTTTTTAACATACTTTTTAATGTTTTATTAAACCTTTCCACCAACCCGTCAGTTTGGGGATGGTAGATGGACGTCCTGAGGTGAGTGACCTTAAATAATTTGCACAATTCTTTCATGATCCTTGACATAAATGGAGTGCCTTGGTCAGTCAAAATTTCTTTTGGTATTCCCACTCTACTAAAAACCTGCACCAGCTCCCTAGCTATCGCCTTGGTTGTGATAGTGCGTAAAGGGACAGCCTCAGGATATCGAGTGGCATAGTCCATAATTACCAGGATATACTGATGGCCCCGAGCAGACTTTAACAAGGGCCCCACGAGATCCATGGCTATTCTGTCAAACGGGACCTCTATAATAGGCATGGGAACTAGTGGGCTCCTGAAATGGGGTCTAGGGGCATGATACTGGCATTCAGGACAGGAAGAACAATATTCAGACACTTCTTTATAAACCCCTGGCCAAAAAAAGAACCTTTGTAAAACTCTTTCAGTGGTTTTTTCTGCCCCTAAATGTCCTGCGGTAACGTGACTATGAGCTAAATCTAGTACCGTTCTCCGATAAGGCTGGGTAACTACCAGCTGTTCCACCACATCCTCACCCCTTTTGACAATGTGGTACAAGAGCTCATTACAGATGGCCATGTGGGGATACGTAACCCTGTCACCTGGTACCACAGGTTCCCCATTAACAATCTTAACATTCTCTCTAGCCTTTATTAAGGTAGGATCCTTTAACTGTTCAGACGCAAACAGATCCTTCTTTACCTCCAGGTCAGGCACGCTTTCAGTTCTAACTACTATGTCTCTGTTCCCAGCAAGAGGGTCCTCACTGGACTCCCCATCTGTCACTTCCCCAGCCAAACTAGCAAAAGGCAAAGGGTCAGAAAGTTCCGAAGACATACGTACATCCATAAAATCACCGGTATTATCAACTGGCTCTTTACTTCTCACATCTGTTGATAACCGTGATTCCCACAGTTTCCAAAAATGAGGAAAATCCCTCCCTATTATGGCCTCATGCACCAAGGTGGGGACCAGTCCCACTTTAACCATTGCTGACCCACAACAAGTTTCTATATTCACTTCAGCAGTGACATAATGTTGGGTATCCCCATGTATGCAAGTTACCCCAATAGGTATTTGCTGGACCTTTAAGGGGTTCACTAACCCAGCTTTCACGAGGGTAACTAAACTTCCTGAATCTAGCAAGGCCTCTACCCGGTTACCCTCTAAGAACACATCACACATTTGTTTTTCCAGCTCAGGTGAAGGTACCACAGTACAGGCTAACCTAGCAAAGAAAGACATTCTGCGACATTCAAAGGCAGCATCACATTGCATGGGTTCTTGCGTGACTGGGCAATTGGCAATAACATGACCTGGCATACCACACCTAAAACATTTAACCACACGATTATCAACCCGTCTGGGCAGCATAGACCGTTCTAGCCCCATTGGCCTGTCTCCAGGGCCAGTGTTTACAGTCTCTCCAGCCTTGCGTTCTCTTAACCGCCCAGCAACGTTTTCCCACGGAACAGTCTTACCAGTCTTTACTGAAGGGCGCTGTCGAGGATCTATGGGTTGCTGGGTGGTCATCAGTAGTTCCTCTGCTGCCAAATACCTCTCTACCATGTCCACTAATTGGACAGCAGTACCCGGGTTTCCATGGCTCACCCACTTGCGCAGGACCATGGGCAAAGATCTCAAGTAGCGGTCCATGACGACTCTTTCAACCATCTGGGGACCAGTTAATGTCTCTGGCTGTAGCCATTTTTTTGTTAGCTGAATAAGGTCGTGCATCTGGGAGCGCGGAGGCTTCTCCATGGCGTACACCCAACGGTGCACCCGTTGTGCTCGTACTGACAGCGTGACTCCCAGGCGGGTCAGGATCTCAGTCTTTAGTTTATCATAGTCCCGAGCCTCAGCAGGGCTTAAATCAAAGTAAGCTTTTTGGGGCTCACCTGACAGGAAAGGTGCCAGCAGACTGGCCCACTGTGCTTTCGGCCAGTTCTCACGCTCGGCAGTCCGTTCAAACGTGGTCAGATAGGCCTCCACATCATCAGCCTCTGTCATTTTCTGCAGGAAGTGACTGGCCCGTATAGAACTAGAGCTGGTCGGAGCACTGACGGCCACATCTCCAACCCGAGCTGCAAGTCTCTGCACCACTTCTGCTAAGGCCTCTCTATGCTGACGCTGTAGTCTCCAATTTTCCTCCATAGCCACCTGCTGCTGTCTGTTGGCCTCTTGCTGAGCCACTGTAGCTTGCAGCAGGGCTTTAAGCAGTTCCTCCATGTCGACAGATTTTCCAGGCGGCTTTGTAGCTGCTTTCACCCAGGACATATATCAAACCCTCGGGGTGAGTCTCAGCAACTTCACACTGTGCTGTATCTGCATAAACCACCGTTTTCTGCAGGCCTCATAAAGCTGCTGCTTTCACTTATGCGCAGAGCGGCATGCTCGCATTCTCCACCAAGTTGTAACGCTGTAAGGGTACAAGGTGCCGTTTCCTGGGATAAATGGCAGCCTGCAGCAGCTGAGGAACCACACAAGTCCAGTTTCCGGTACAACTGGCCCCAGCCAGTTTTTATTAGACAGAAAATAAAATAAACAGCAAAAGAAAATACCTTGCCTGTCTGGCACTAACTAAACACAAGATGTTCCTAACTATCACTAAACAAAAAACCACAGAGTTCTCCAGTACCCTGTATAGCTCACTTGTATCAGGAAGCGTGTCTCTCTCACAGAAATCCTGCAGTCTTCCCAGGCAGTCTGCACACCCTAATCAGGCCAGCAGCTCTATAACACTCTTACACAGCTGAAAGCCTGATTAGCCTTCTGTGAGGCCAAAGACCCGAACTGCGCCCAATGTCTGGAACTTGCCCCATCTCTCTTTCAGGGTCCTTACCCAGCTTTTCCAACAAACTGAAAAGGTTCTGACAAAACAAAACAAAACAAAAACATATTCCTAGAAGTTTTCATTTTTCTAATACATGTAAGACAAGAACCTGGGACAAACATACCTGCCCTCAAACACTATCCCAGTGTTCTTGTCACAATATATATATTTTAGTGATGTGCACCGGAAATTTTTCGGATTTTGGATTCGGACGCGTTTTGGCAAAACCTCCCTTAAAAATTTTTGTCGGATTCGGGTGAGTTTTGGATTCAGGTGGGTTTTTTTCAAAAACAGCTTAAATCATAGAATTTGGGGGTAATTTTGATCCCATAGTATTATTAACCTCAAGAACCATAATTTCCACTCATTTCCAGTCTATTCTGAACACCTCACACCTCACAATATTATTTTTAGTCCTAAAATTTGCACCGAGGTCGCTGGATGACTAAGCTAAGCGACCCAAGTGGCCGGCACAAACACCTGGCCCATCTAGGAGAGGCACTGCAGTATCAGACAGGATGGCACTTTAAAAAATTGGCCCCAAACATCACATGATGCAAAGATAAAAAAAAAAAAAAGATGTGCAAGATGGAACTGTCCTTGGGCCCTCTCACCCGCCCTCCCACCCACCCTTATGTTGTATAAACAGGACATGCACACTTTAACAAACCCATCATTTCAGCGACAGGGTCTGCCACACGACTGTGGCTGAAATGACTGGTTGGTTTGGGCCCCCACCAAAAAAGAAGCAATCAATCTCTCCTTGCACAAACTGGCTCTACAGAGGCAAGATGTCGACCTCATCATCATCCTCCGATTCCTCACCCCTTTCACTGTGTACATCCTCCTCCTCACAGAGTATTAATTCGTCCCCACTGGAATCCACGCAGAGGCAGAACTCTGGGAGGCAAAGGAGTCATCTGCCGCTGGGCGCCTGCTCTGAAGGGGGGCACCTCTCCTCCCATTCTGTGACACCATTGTATTAAGTTAATTGAGAGCTGCTGCTGTCTTTTCAGTGGCCAACTTCCTCACTGGTCCCTGCACCTTTCAAATCACACCCTTTATTATACTGAATATACACATTTTACAAGTGTCACATCCAGGATTAGAAACCACGACCTATTACACTGGAAGCAGTCACCTTACTGATAAAGCTGTTTGCTCCTGTATAGGAAATATGAGAATTCTAACTATGGCCCTCATTACGAGTTGTTCGCTCGCTAACTGCTTTTAGCAGCATTGCAATCGCTAGGCCGCCGCCCTCTGGGAGTGTATCTTAGCTTAGCAGAATAGCGAACGAAAGGTTAGCAGAACTGCTACTAAATAATTCCTTGCAGTTTCTGAGTAGCTCCAGACCTACTCCTAGACTGCGATCACCTCAGTCCGTTTAGTTCCTGGTTTGACATCACAAACACGCCTTGCGTTCGGCCAGCCACTCCCCCGTTTTTCCAGCTACTCCTGCGTTTTTACCTGGCACGCCTGCCTTTTTTAGCACACTCCCTGAAAACGCTGAGTTGCCGCCCAGAAACACCCACTTCCTGTCAATCACACTACGATCACTCGAGCGATGAAAAAACATCGCTCGAGCTTGGGTAAAACTATAAACTTTTGTGTGAAAGTACTTAGCGCATGCGCGCTGCGTACCATGCGCATGCGCAGAATTGCCGTTTTTTTCACTTGATCGCTGCGCTGCAAAAATCGGCAAAGAGCAATCAACTCGGAATGACCACCTATATACAGTATATACATATTTTTCAGAACACTACACACACACACACACACACACATACACATACACATACATACACACATACATACATAAATACATATATTTATCTTAATATAGGAAATAGTGGGGCATCAATATTTATCTTGCCTCCGGGCAACTGGGACGAACTTACGCCACTGAATCCACCATCACAGGTCCCTGTGTACTTTCTGGAGGCAACTGCTGGTAAATGTCTTCACGAAGGAATTGATTATAATTAATTTTGATGAACATCATCTTCTCCACATTTTGTGGAAGTAACCTCGTACGCCGATCGCTGACAAGGTTACCGGCTGCACTAAACACTCTTTCGGAGTACACACTGGAGGGGGGGGCAACTTAGGTAAAATAAAGCCAGTTTGTGCAAGGGCCTCCAAGTTGCCTTTTTCCTGCGAGTATACGTACGGACTGTCTGACGTGCCTACTTGGATGCTGTCACTCATATAATCCTCCACCATTGTTTCAATGGTGACTGAATCATATGCAGTGACAGTAGACGACATGTCAGTAATCGTTGGCAAGTCCTTCAGTCCGGACCAGATGTCAGTTTTCGCTCCTGACTGCCCTGCATCACTGCCAGCGGGTGGTTTTAGAAATTTGATCCTTTTCCTGGCAGCTCCAGTGGCTGTAGAAAATGGAGGAGGAGCTGTTGGCGGGTCACGTTCCGCTTGACTTGACAAGTGTGTCACCAGCAGGTCTTTGAACATCTGCACACTTGTGTCTGCTGGAAAGAGAGATACAATGTAGGCTTTAAACCTAGGATCAAGCACGATGGCCAAAATGTAGTGCTCTGATTTCAACAGATTGACCACCCGTGAATCCTGGTTAAGCGAATGAAGGGCTCCATCCACAAGTCCCACATGTCTTGCGGAATCGCTCCATTTTAGCTCCTCCTTCAATCTCTCCAGCTGCTTCTGCAAAAGCCTGATGAGGGGAATGACCTGACTTAGGCTGGCAGTGTCTGAACTGACTTCACGTGTGGCAAGTTCAAAGGGTTGGAGAACCTTGCACAACGTTGAAATCATTCTCCACTGCGCTTGAGTCAGGTACATTCCCCCTCCTTTGCCTATATCGTAGGCAGATGTATAGGCTTGAATGGCCTTTTGCTGCTCCTCCATCCTCTGAAGCATATAGAGGGTTGAATTCCACCTCGTTACCACCTCTTGCTTCAGCTGATGGCGGGGAATGTTCAGGCGTGTTTGCTGGTGCTCCAGTCTTCGGCACGCGGTGGCTGAATGCCGAAAGTGGCAGGCAAGTCTTCAGGCCACCGACAGCATCTCTTGCATGCCCCTGTCGTGTTTTTAAAAATTCTGCACCACCAAATTCATTGTATGTGCAAAACATGGGACGTGCTGGAATTTGCCCACATGTAATGCACGCACAATATTGGTGGCGTTGTCCAATGTCACAAATCCCCAGGAGAGTCCAATTGGGGTAAGCCAATCTGCGATGATGTTCCTCAGTTTCCGTAAGAGGTTGTCAGCTGTGTGCCTCTTATGGGAAACGGTGATACAAAGCGTAGCCTGCCTAGGAACGAGTTGGCGTTTGCGAGATGCTACTACTGGTGCCACTGCTGCTGTTGCTGCGGGAGGCAATACATCTACCCAGTGGGCTGTCAGTCATATAGTCCTTAGTCTGCTCTGCTTCACTTGTCCACATGTCCTTGGTTAAGTGGACATTGGGTACAACTGCATTTTTTAGTGACTCTTTTTCTGACGTTTGTGTACATTCTCGGAATCGCCTGCCTAGAGAAGTGGAACCTAAATGGTATTTGGTACCGGGGACAAACTACCTCAAGAAATTATCAAAGTACTTGTGAACTAACTGCAGATACCGGACGCACGTCTAACACCAACACAGCTGTCAAGGCCTGAGTTATCCACTTTGCAACAGGATGACTGCTGTGATATTTCATCTTCCTCGCAAAGGACTGTCGGACAGTCAATTGCTTACTGGAAGTAGTACAAGTGGTCTTCCGACTTCCCCTCTGGGATGATGATCGACTCCCAGCAGCAACAACAGCAGCGCCAGCAGCAGTAGGTGTTACACTCAAGGATCCATCGGAGGAATCCCAGTCAGGAGAGGACTCGTCAGACTTGCCAGTGACATCGCCTGCAGGACTATTGGTGTTCCTGTCTAAGGAGGAAATTGACTCTGAGGGAGTTGGTGGTGTGGTTTGCAGGAGCTTGGGTACAAGAGGAAGACGGTATTTAGTTGTCAGTGGACTGCTTCCGCTGTCACCCAAAGTTTTTGAACTTGTCAATGACTTCTGATGAATGCGCTCCAGGTGATGTATAAGGGAGGATGTTACTAGGTGGTTAACGTTCTTACCCCTACTTATTACAGCTTGACAAAGGCAACACACGGCTTGACACCAGTTGTCCGCATTTCTGTTGAAATAATTCCACACCGAAGGGATGATTTTTGGGGGTATTTTGACCAGGCATGTCAATGGCCTTATTCATCCCACGGACAACAGGTGTCTCCCCGGGTGCCTGACTTAAACAAACCACCTCTCCATCAGAATCCTCCTTGTCAGTTTCCCCCTCAGCGCCAGCAACAACCATATCCTCATCCTGGTGTACTTTAACAGTGACATCTTCAATTTGAATATCAGGAACTGGACTGTGGGTGTTCCTTCCAGCACCTGCAGGGGGCGTGCAAATGGTGGAAGTAGCCACCTCTTCCCGTCCAGTGTTGGGAAGGTCAGGCATTGCAACCGACACAATTGGACTCTCCTTGGGGATTTGTGATTTAGAAGAACGCACAGTTCTTTGCTGTGTTTTTGCCAGCTTAACTCTTTTCATTTTTCTAGCGGGAGGACGAGTGCTTCCATCCTCATGTGAAGCTGACCCACTAGTCATGAGGAACATAGGAGAGGGCCTTAGCCATTCCTTACCACTCCGTGTCGTAAATGGCATATTGGCAAGTTTACGCTTCTCCTCAGATGCTTTTAATTTAGATTTTTGGGTCATTTTACTGAACTTTTGTTTTTTGGATTTTACATGCTCTCTACTATGATATTGGGCATCGGCCTTGGCAGACGACGTTGATGGCATTTCATCGTCTCTGCCATGACTAGTGGCAGCAGCTTCAGCACTAGGTGGAAGTGGATCTTGATCTTTCCCTATTTTACCCTTCACATTTTTGTTCTCCATTTTTTAATGTGTGGAATTATATGCCAGTAATATATCTGGAATTAGACGGCAGTAATGTCTGGAATTAGATACCACTAGATAGATACCAGATACCACTGTGACTGGAATGATGATGACCTATGCACAGTGACAGGACACTACCACAGCACCCTAGAGCAGTAAGATGCAGCACAAGACACTGGACTTTTAGTCACCACAATGCAGCACTGACACTGAGCACAGATATTAAGCACTGTTCAGGATACTAGAAGTGACACGGAGCTGCAAGATACAGCAATGGCCTACTGTACTACTATATACTGGTGGTCACCACAATGCAGCACAGATATTGAGCACTGATCAGGAGAATAGAAGTGACACAGAGCAGCAATATACAGCAATGGCCTACTGTACTATACTACTATATACTGGTGGTCACCACAATGCAGCACTGTACTACTATATACTGGTCACAATAATGCAGCAGATATTGAGCACTGATCAGGAGAATAGAACTGAGTCTGACACGGAGCTGCAAGATACAGCAATGGCCTACTGTACTGTACTACTATATACTGGTGGTCACCACAATGCAGCACTGTACTACTATATACTGGTGGTCACCACAATGCAGCACAGATATTGAGCACTGATCAGAAGAGAAGTGACACAGAGCAGCAAGATACAGCAATGTCCTACTGTACTGTACTACTATATACTGGTTGTCACCACAATGCAGCACTGTACTACTATATACTGGTCACAACACTGCAGCAGATATTGAGCACTGATCAGGAGAATAGAACTGAGTTTGACACAGAGCTGCAAGATACAGCAATGGACTACTGTACTGTACTACTATATACTGGTGGTCACCACAATGCAGCACTGTACTACTGTATACTGGTCACAACAATGCAGCAGATATTGAGCACTGATCAGGATACTAGAACTGAGTCTGACACGGAGCTGCAAGATACAGCAATGGCCTACTGTACTGTACTACTATATACTGGTGGTCACCACAATGCAGCACACTGAGCACAGATATTGAGCTTTTCAGGCAGAGAACGTAGGTACATCCTCTCCGCTCAATCGACAATGCACGAGTGAAAATGGCGGCGACGCGTGGTTCTTTGTATGGAATCCGAATCTCGCGAGAATCCGACAGTGGGAGGATGATGTTTTCCTCCGTTCGGGTTTTGCGTGTTAGGCGGGAAGAAACGAGGCTGCTGTATAAACCACGTGAAGTTCGAGGGGGTTCGGATCTCGACTAACCAAACCCGCTCATCATAGATATATATATATATATATATATATATAAAAACTCCAATGGTCGGCACTCACGTCTGTCCCATATGTAAAGCTTGCCAAGGTGCTGCGTCGACAGAAAGCATGTAGGTTCACCCAGAAAACGGCACTCACTGGTCTCACAAGAAAGTACTGGACAACGTCCTCTTAATCAACGTTTCGGGTTTATTTCAACCCATCATCAGGATACACATAACAATTAACATATGACATACACATACCTTATATACCCCTCCATGCTGCCAAACGAGCGCGCCAATTTCAAATCTCAGGCGTGTAATCAATGTGGTTAATCCCTTTACCGGAAGTCTCAGCACGTGAATCATAGCGCGCCCGGTTGTCATAGCAACCCATCAAACAAACTAGCGGCCGATAGTGATGACGTCGTACCTGTAATGGCACCCGTCAAACATGATCGCTTTCATTAAACTGTGCCGCTTCCCTCTCACGGAGCTCGCCAGCCGCCGTGGTAGTTGTCTTAGCAATACAATGCTTATCCTCATAAGCCAGCAAATACGTCTGGTATCCATGGCAACCCGTTTGACTGCACAGACATGTACAATACCGCCACATACCCACAAATACAATCAACAAATACATAAAAACCACATCCAACAAAGTGCTAGTGCATAAACAATAATAATAATAAAGAAGCATCAAAAAATGCAAGTATAATTCTAGGTAAAATTAATGCAGCCACAAATCCCATATCAATGGTTATGAAGGTGTCTCTACCAAGTACGATAATTTATAGATAGAAAAAAACTACATCCCCATAAGTTACCAATACATACTATAAGAGAGATGGTCATTGAGACCCCTAGGTTTAACAGTATCCAAAACCTGTATCCATTTGGTCTCAATCTGTAACAACCTTTTGTGCCGATCCCCCCCTCTTGGGCTCTCCAGCACATGGTCAATAATAAGATACCTCAGGCTGGATAGAGGGTGATTATTCTCAACAAAATGTCTCGCCACAGGTTGCTCTGAAGGCTTCCCCATCAAAGCGGCTCTAATCGACGACCTATGAAGGGTCATCCGTTCTCTAAAGGTACGTATAGTTTTGCCTATATAACATAGGCCACATGGGCACTTGATCATATAGACTACAAAGCTTGTAGTACACGTAACTACTGTCCTAATTAAGTATCTCTTACCACTATGTGGATGGTAAAAATATTTGCTGGCAACCATATAACTGCATGTCGTGCACCCAGAACATTTATAACAGCCCCCACTTTTAATTTGCACTCGAGGGTCATAATGCATCTGTTCCGTAATATCTGGGTGCACTACCCAGTCTCGAATATTCTTTCCCCTCTTCAGACAAGACATCACCTGTAAAGGTCTAAAAACTTTAGAATCTTTGTCACTCTGCATTATAGGCCACAGGGTCCTCACTGCTCTCTCCACAGAGCCATGTGAGGTATTAAATCTCCTCACCCAATGCAATTTGTCAGATGTCTGTTTCCTATCTGTTTGATTCAACAAAACTTCTCTAGGCATTAAATCCACCTTTCTCCTAGCCTCAGAGAGTACATTATCAGGATACCCACGCTCCACAAATTTATCCGACATTCTCTCAAGATCTCTAGTTACCACCTGATCATCACTTGTAATCCTTTTAACTCGTAACAGCTGCGAAAAAGGTAAACTCTTTTTCATCGCAGCTGGGTGATGGCTCTTAAAAGATAGTAACGTATTTCTATCTGTGGGTTTAGAATAAATGGAAGTGGTAAGTATACCATCCTGCAGTGTGATATTCACATCCAAATAGGAAATGCTCTCTAGACTACAAGTGTATGTGTACTTAATAGGACAATTACGCTCATTAATTGAATCTACCAATTCCACAAAGCTAGCATAATCACCTCTCCAAAACAATATGATGTCATCGATATACCTGTAATAAAACAGAATTTTATCTCTAACATCTCTATTGAAAAAACATTCCTTCTCAATTCCAAACATATATGCATTCGCATAGGCTGGTGCGACATGAGAACCCATCGCACAGCCTTTGAGTTGTAAATAATATCCACCATTATGATAGAAATAATTATTGTGCAATACAAAATGCAGAAGAGAGATCAAAAAATCCAAATCAGGACCATCATAGCTTGTACACTCATTTAACAACTCCTTAACCGCTCGTATACCGTCGTCATGAGGAATAACACAGAGCAGCAATATACAGCAATGGCCTACTGTACTATACTACTATATACTGGTGGTCACCACAATGCAGCACTGTACTACTATATACTGGTCACAATAATGCAGCAGATATTGAGCACTGATCAGGAGAATAGAACTGGGTATGACACGGAGCTGCAAGATACAGCAATGGCCTACTGTACTGTACTACTATATACTGGTGGTCACCACAATGCAGCACTGTACTACTATATACTGGTGGTCACCACAATGCAGCACAGATATTGAGCACTGATCAGAAGAGAAGTGACACAGAGCAGCAAGATACAGCAATGTCCTACTGTACTGTACTACTATATACTGGTTGTCACCACAATGCAGCACTGTACTACTATATACTGGTCACAACACTGCAGCAGATATTGAGCACTGATCAGGAGAATAGAACTGAGTTTGACACAGAGCTGCAAGATACAGCAATGGACTACTGTACTGTACTACTATATACTGGTGGTCACCACAATGCAGCACTGTACTACTGTATACTGGTCACAACAATGCAGCAGATATTGAGCACTGATCAGGATACTAGAACTGAGTCTGACACGGAGCTGCAAGATACAGCAATGGCCTACTGTACTGTACTACTATATACTGGTGGTCACCACAATGCAGCACACTGAGCACAGATATTGAGCTTTTCAGGCAGAGAACGTAGGTACATCCTCTCCGCTCAATCGACAATGCACGAGTGAAAATGGCGGCGACGCGTGGTTCTTTGTATGGAATCCGAATCTCGCGAGAATCCGACAGCGGGAGAATGATGTTTTCCTCCGTTCGGGTTTTGCGTGTTAGGCGGGAAGAAACGAGGCTGCTGTATAAACCACGTGAAGTTCGAGGGGGTTCGGATCTCGACTAACCAAACCCGCTCATCATAGATATATATATATATATATATATATATGATGCAGTTAAAATGCTGGCTATCGGGATCCCGGTGTTCGAGAGACCATGTCAGAATCTGGACAGCCGGTGAAATACCGACGAACGGAATCCCGAGATATCCACAGGGTATTCCCACTCGGTTAGTTGCTCCATGCCACCAACCGAGTGGGAATATAACCTGCGGCGAGCGAAGCGAGCAACCGGGCCCGCAGCGAGCCCACGAGGAGTCTCACCACCTCGCTTCCGACAGACGGGATGCCACTGTCTGTATACTGACAGCCGGCATCCCGTGTGTTGGTAAAAAAAAAAATATATATATATATATATACATACACACACACACACACACACACACACACACTCACTCACACACACACACACACACATATATATATATATACACATACATACATAGATTATATATATATATATATGTGTGTGTGTATATATACATACTTACATACATACAACACACATTCATACATACACAAATACATACACATCCCTGTAAATACATACATACACACACACACACACTTGTATACAGTATTGGTGGTATACATACCACCAGGGGCTGGGAGCAGTGGGAGGCAGGGACGTAACTACGTGTGTGCCAAGTGGGCTTGGCACACAGCGCAGTTGCCCTGAGGGCGCACGGCCAGCGGCATGTAATGAGTCAAATTGACTCATTACATGCCTCTGAAGTCTGCGCCGTGCGCCGCCGCCGCGCTGTGGAGGAGAGTTCCTCCTTCCCAGCATCCACAGCAGCGCCGGGCAGCCAATACGGAAGGAGAGGGGGATGCTGCAGCGGCGCTTACTACCAATGAAATAGCGCTGCTGCGACTCCAGTCCCACTCCCTCCTCCTCCTTCTCACCTGCCTGCACCGAAGGAGCTGCACGAGGAGCCTGTCAGCGGGGAGATGGTAAGTATGTATCTCTCTCTCTCTCTCTCTCTCTCAGGGGGACACCGTCTGCCATAATGTGTAAAAAGGGGGCCTGGCTGCCGCAATGTGTAAAAAGGGGCACTGGCTGCCGCAATGTGTAGAAAGGGGGTCTGGCTGCCGCAATGTGTAAAAAGGGGGACTGGCTGCCGCAATGTGTAAAAAGGGGGCCTGGCTTCCGCAATGTGTAAAAAGGGGACCTGGCTGCCGCAATGTGTAAAAAGGGGGCCTGGCTGCCGCAATGTGTAAAAAGGGGGACTGGCTGCCGCAATGTGTAAAAATGGGGACTGGCTGCCGTAATGTGTAAAAAGGGGGACTGGCTGCCGCAATTTGTATAAAGGGGGACACCGTCTGCCGTAATGTGTAAAAACGGGGACGCTGTCTGCTGTAATGTGTAAAAAGGGGACGCTGTCTGCCGTAATGTTAAAAAAGGGGACGCTGTCTGCTGTAATGTGTAAAAAAGGGGACGCTGTCTGCTGTAATGTGTAAAAAAGGGGACGCTGTCTGCCGCAATGTGTAAAAAGGGGGACTGGCTGCCGCAATGTGTTAAAAGGGAGACTATCTGCTGTAATGTGTAAAAAGGGGGACGCTGTCTGCTGTAATGTATAAAAGGGACTCTACCTGGTGTAGTGGCGCTACTGTGCAGCGTTATTTGAATAATGTAGACTACTGTGCACCGTAGTATGAATTGCTATTATTTTGTGGCCACGCCCCTTCCCCATGAAGCCACGCCCCTATATATTTTTTGCGCGTCTACGGCGTGCACTGCCCCTATCTTACATGGGGGGGCGCCAATGTCGTTTCTTGCACACAGCGCTAAAATGCCTATTTACGGCACTGGTGGGAGGCACGAGGACACTATTCTGTGAGGTGGAAGAGAGCTGCTGCGGCTGAGCATGCGCAGCCAGCAGCTCTCCCCGGACTTTCTCTATGCAGAGAGCTACGGCTCTCTGCTCCTGCAGTAGCTCCGTGGTCGCGGCTTTTGCTGAGACGGAGACACTGCTGTCTCCGTCTCACAAATAAACATTTGGCTCATCAGGGGGGGTTTCCAGGTACTCGGAAACCCCCCCCCCTACGTGCGCTATTGGCCAGATACACATTGCCTCACAGTGCCTGATACACATTGCCTCACAGTGCCAGATACACAATGCCCCACAGTGCCAGATACACAAATGCCCCCAGAGTGCCAGATATACATTGCCTCACAGTGCCAGATATACATTGCCTCACAGTGCCAGATACACATTGCCCCACAGTGCCAGATACACAAATGCCCCCAGAGTGCCAGATATACATGGCCTCACAGTGCCAGATATACATGGCCTCACAGTGCCAGATATACATTGCCTCACAGTGCCAGATACACATTGCCCCACAGTGCCAGATACACAAATGCCCCCAGAGTCCCAGATATACACTGCCTCACAGTGCCAGATACACAAGTAATCCCACTATGTCAGATATACATTGCCCCCCAGTGCCAGATACAGAAATTCCCCTCCAGTGCCAGATACAGAAATGCCCCCAGTGCCAGATACACATGTCCCCCTAGTGCCAGATATGCCCTCAGTGTCAGATATACATGTCCCCGCAGTGCCAGATATGGCCACAGTGCCAGATACACATGTCCCCCCAGTGCCAGATATGCCCCCAATCAGGGCCAGTGCTAGGGTGTTCGGCGCCCACCTGCAAACTATAAATTTGCGTCCTCCCTCCTATACTTTGCAAATAAAGGGGTGTATGTTCACAAGGAAGGTGATAGAGGGGGACATACACAGGGTGACAGAGGGTCACATACACAGGGTGACAGGGACATACACAGGGTGACAAAGGAGCATACACAAGGTGACAGTGGCACACATACACTGGGTAACATTGGGTAATGCACTCGGGGTGACAGTGGGACATATTCACGCATCCCCAATCCACAACGCACCCACAATTCACGTTATCAGCTCCATTATGCCCACAATTTACATTATGTGTCCCAATGCACCCTCAATTCACATAATTAAGCCAATTGTGCCCCCAATTCACTTTATCGGGGAAATGTAATCGGGTCCGAGTTTGCGGAGGTCAGGGATTTCAGCCGAGATTGCCTTTATTTTTAAAGCAGCAATTTTTTACAAGGCAAAATCAACTTGGTTTTCCCTTGTAAATGATTTCCACTCTAAAAATACGGGCAATCTCGGCTGAAATCCCTGACCTCCGCAAACTTGGACCCTATTACATTTCCCTGTATATGTCACAACGTACCTCAAATTCACATTATCTGCCCCATTGTCCCCCAATTAACAGTATATGCCGCAATGCACCCGAGTCACATTATCTGCCCCATTGTACCTCAATTCACATATGCTACACAGTGCCATAATTCACATTACGTGATGCACAGTGCCCCCAATTTACATTATACATTGCACAGTGCCCCTAACAGTAGCGGCTCTTGCCACGGGCAAGCAGGCTTTTTGCCTGGGGCGCCGCTACCCTGAGGGCGCCACCGCCGTGGCAAGAGCCGCTACTAATCCTCGCTCCCTCCCCGCTCCCCAGCTGCAGCGAGCGCCGTGTGCGCCCGCTGCAGCCGGCTTTGCTGACTGACGCTAGAGGTCAAAATTGACCCCTAGTGTCAGTGCGGCGCTGCTATGGGAGAGACGTCATGATGTCTCTCCCATAGAGAGGAGCCGGCTCCCGGAGACAGCAGTGGCAGCAGCGAGGCTGGTAAGATTACCTTCTGATGAAACCGTGAGACCGTAAGCACGGAGAAACGCGTCAAGGACTCTATATAAATTATCTGCAGGCTATCCAGAATCCATTTATGCCAGAGGACGTCTTGGACTAATCCTCTAAATTACCCTTGGAAGTGTGCACCCTACCCCCGTGGACGCTGCTGATACCGCCGCTCCCACCAGAGAACTCTGGCTCAGGCCGCTTCAGTGCGAGCCGCACTGAAAATCTACTGCACGGCTGTGGTGAGCATCAATCATTGGCGGTGGGGAGTAAAGGGGACACTAGCTGTCACGCGACAGGCACACTGGGAACGTCTTTAGACATCTAAGATATATTCCACTGGCTTATGGATACAAAGTAACAACGTGATTAATCACAAATTAACCAGTTCCATACCGGGAGTTACAAAAATAGCACTATGTGTGCTTAAAGAACATCCTTAAGTGGAGCTCCAGCAGTACATATATACCTATGGACGGTAATAATCTACTTTACTGGACTTTTTTACTGCAATATTGACATTGGTGTATTTTAAAGTTTTTAGCATATATTGTGCTGTGCATTATTATATAATTAATTAAGTGAATAAAAAATCTTTTAATGTTAGATAAAAGTTAATCCATATATGCGCTTCCTTGTGATATTTTTATGGTAAGTATTGTGTTTTTTTGTTTTTTTTTACGGTTTCAAAGCGGCGCTACTACAGGGGGCACTACTACAGGGGGCACAGTTACAGGGGGCACAACTAC